>NC_054888.1:4032947-4332947 GCF_018320785.1 Cheilinus undulatus
AGTGAAGGTGTCTGCATCAGAGTCAAGATATTCAAAGGGAAATGAGCCGACCCACTGGATTTAGTCACCGCTTTCATTTTGAACTGAAGATGACTGAGTGAGTATTAATTAGAGCAAAGGTTCTCAACCTTTTCAGCAGGCAACCCCTGAATCAAGGTGCCAGAGACCGGTGACCCCCACTGTACCTGAAGGTGGTTGAACAAAGCCATGCACATTCAAGAATAGTTCATACAAGGCTGTCCAAAAGGTGGGAAAAGGGGGAGGTCTCTGGGACCCAGACAAACTGGGGGCCGATGGAGGTTAGAAAAACCATGGTCCATTGTGAAGTTAAGCTGTGATATCTATATTTCATACTTAACCTTATAAAATAACCACTCTTATCAAAGAAACAAATACCTTTATTTATTCATTCATTATGAAAAAAACATAATCAAAATGGGTTAACAATTGCTACAATTGGTTAATAATGACAAAAATAGGGGAAAAAGTGATGAAATAAGATATCTGAAGGATATATTTGGGTTAAAGTGGCAAAAATGGGCACAAAAAGTGGTAAGAGGGGATTGAAAAGTGGCTGAAAGGGCTTTTAAGTGCAAAAAATGATGGAAATTAGGTGGAATGGGATGAAAATTTGATATAAACTAGCAATAATGGGTTAAATGTGGTTAAATGGGCTAAAATGGTTGTAAAAAGTGATTGATAGAGGCAATAATGGGTCAACAGAGGCAACAAAAGGCAGAAAGTGGCAAGAATTGCATTTGAAGTGGCAAAAACAGGCAGGAAAAAAAATGTTGGAAAATGGTTTAAAAAGGACAAAAGTGCGTTTTAAGTGGCAAAAATGTTCGAAAATTGACAAAATTGGAGTTAAAAGTGTTGAAAAGGGGGTGACATTAGGCAAAATTGGTGTGAAGTGGCAACAGTGTCAATTAAAAAATACTCTTTGTTTTTTTAAGGCATTCTGTGATCCCCTCAGGGTGTCTCGTGAATCCTAAGAGGGTCCCAACCCCAAGGCTGAGAACCACTGAATTAGAGGATGAGCAGACACGGGTTGCTAAGGGTTGACAGAACTTTAGATACAGGCTGGCATCATTTGTTTCTTCTATAAACTAGCTGGTCAGTGCATCTTAAAAAAAAAAATTTGGCCAAAGTTTGAAGAAATTCTCCAAAGGGTTCTTGGGATATCGTGTTCACTAGAATGGCCCAGGTGGACAACACTAAAACATAACGGCTCTAGTTTTGGCACTCTCCAGCACTGAGGCATAAATATTGGAGGTGAAAGAGCAGGCCGTGGGCTGAGCTCAAATTTCATGTATTATTTGTAAGATTTGAATGACTTTATGTGGGTGCTGGGGAAATGAAAGCATGACTAAATCTATGGACAAAACAAGGCATGTGGCACAGTGACCTCGTGTTTTCATGATCATGGAGAGTTAAAATCGTAGCGGGAACTAAAACCTGACCAAACAGTCTTCTTTACCAGTGATCCTCAACCTTTTCAGCCTGCAACCCCCAAACCCAAGGTACCAGAGACTGGGGAGCCGGGAAATTGGTTAAACGAGCAAAAATGGGCATATCAAAAAGGGAAATGTCATTAAATGGGAAAAAATGGGCATAAAAAGTGGTTGACGGTAGCAATAATGGGTCAACTGAGGCAGCATTAAGCTTAGATGGCAAAAATTGGTTCAGAAGTGGCAAAAACAGGCAGAAAAAAGTGGTGGAAACGGTTTAAAATGGACAAAAACAAGTGAAAAATGGCAAAAAAAAAAGGTATTAAAATTGGTGGGAAAAAATTATGAAAAAGGTAAAAAAAAAAGTGACAAAATTGGTGTTAAGTGGCAACAGTGATATTTAGAAAATATTCTTAGTTTTTTAGGGCATCTGGAGACCCCCTCTCAGTGTCTTGGACCCCCATATTGAGAACCACTGCTCTATACTGCCCAAACACCTCATGTACACGTATGTAGCAGCATGATCTCAGCTTCTGATGATCATCATCCAGCCGTGGCTTATGTTTGGTTTCTTGATGTGATGAGAACAAGAAAACGAAGCAGAAATCATTCCTGGAAAGTCATGGGAGCCATTTCTATTTCAGTATAACCTCAGATGTTGAGTCACGGATTATTTTTATCAACAAGGTGTTTCAGAGCGCCGTAACTCAAAACCGGAGGAATTACAAAGACAATCCACCACTTCCTGCTTGAGAGACAATTGAGAAGACTCAGGTGGCAACCTGGGAGGTTTTAAATACCTCTGTGATGGAGCTGCAACAACACACAGGAGGTGAAGGTGGCTCCATCAAAGACGAGGAGGATGATGGAGTTATGAAACAGCAAAGTCTCACCATGTCAACTTGTTTATCTTTTCGTTTTCTGATCTATTTACATAACAAAGTGGATCTCAGCGGTGGTCCACAGCATGCACACACTCCAATATCCCCTCTAATGCCCTTACCTTAGGGGCAGAATGTGTCCCCGGGGTGTCTGAGACCCCATGGCTCCACTCTGGGACCCCTCCTCCCCCCAATATTAGCCTTCAGCAGTGGTTCTTTAACACGCTTTTAGCCAGGAGAGAGACCACCCTCTTCAACACCCAAATGAGGAGACAAAAAGACGCTTTTTCCTACCCCAGGGTGGGCGGCGAATGTGGCAGAGGGGGGGTTGATACACAGCGATTACACAGAGGCTTTTGTCCAGGAGGATTTCTAAATGGGGGGTTTCAAAGCGGTGGGATTAGCGGTGAGAGCGACATTCAATTAAGATGAGATCTCAGCGTGCTCGGCAGCGGCGACAGAGCTGCCAATTAATCGCCTTAATGTCTGCATCTTCGCCGCTTTACACCTTTACCTCGTAACGAAGAGAAAGGGAAGTGAAATGACTGATAGAAGGATAACTCTGGTGTGTTGGAGGGGGAGGGAGGATAATGGGAAAGTGGAAGAGGAGCTTTAGAGTGACAGAAAGAGGAAAAAAGTCAAGGAGAGGCAACAGAAACAAAGCAAAGTCCATCTCTGTCTGCCGACCCTCTTCCTGTGGAGTGGCTGAGGTTCGAGGGTCGCACATGTGCAGATTGACCCTACATCCTGTCCTTGGCAAACTCATAATTCTGCATCCAAACTCACTAAAACCAACAAAAACTCCACACGACAAAGAATCTGTGAACACAACGAGGCCCTGTGAAATAACAAAAGTGCAGAGGGCTGTGGAGACGCAGAAACGCTGACAGGAATTAAAGCGTGATTAGAAGTTATCACTTTTTAATTACTCAGAGAAAGCAGGAGATGGGCTAGAAAATCGTCCTTCCTTTGTGCCCTAATAATGTGGCTAATTCACAGCCTTTATTGTTGCTCCTTTGGCTGAATGAGACTGCTCTGCCTCACAGCGCTGCCTTCAGAGCGCTTTCACAGAACCACGCGCGGCTCATGAACATCAACACCCGCTCTATTGAAACTAATCAGTCATCGGTTCAGCTAGTTCCTCTGACTTTACTTGTATGAGAGGGATGAAAAAGACTGTGTGAATGCTGGGAATAGGGTATAAATCTTGTAGAACAGAAACCACCAGCCTTGACCTTGGATCAAACTGCTGCGTCGTCTCTGCCCGAGTGTCCCTTCAGAAAATCCCCACAGTTGCTGCTTCTGTTCAGCTGAGCTGACCTCTGTTCTTTGAGTGTCCTTTAGTCAAGTATCCGTATTTCTCTGCTTTGAAGAGCCTAACTCTGCATGCACAAGATCCCAGACTCCCTCCTTTATCACTAATTATCATCCATCATTATCAGCCATCTAGCTGCAGAACTCTTGGGATGGCAAAGTTGGCTAGCTGGGTCCTCCTTCCACCAGTTTAGATGAGATGTAGGTATCTAGATTAGTTTTTAATGCACTGCTCTTAAATTTGGTAAGTACTATCATGTTTGGCGCTGAAAATACACCTGCAGCGTATCTTGAACAAAGCAAAGTGGCGCTCCAGGCACGCGCTGCTGCCGGTCTGGAGCACCGGCTGTGGACCTGCAAGTCTAGAGAGGGGAAGATTTGCTCCGCAGTACGATTCGCCAGTGGATCGCGGTGCGGTCACTGTAAGTGGAAACTGGAGGTTAGACAATATAAGAGTACACTGTTCTGCTCATTTGCGCTTTCCTCTTTGGCATAAACAGCCAAGTCAAGAGTCTTTAAAGGAGACGATAGTCCTAAAAGTCGCAGTTTTTAGCCGAAAGAAACGCCTTTGTTACTTCAGCAGTATGTTTAGGATGCCTTTTCCAGTGAGAAACATATCTCTGATTTAGAGCAGGGGTTCTCAACCTTTTCAGCCTGTGATCCCCAAAAATAAAGGTGCCAGAGACCGGGGACCCCTACTGTACCTGAAGGTGGTTGAGCACAGCCATGAACATTCTAGAAAAGTCATGTGCAGACAAGGCTGTCTATAAGGAGGGATGAAGGGGGTGGTTTCTGGGACCAAGCCAAACTGGGGGCCCATGGAGGTCAACAAAACCATGGTCCATTGTGGAGTTAAGCTGTGAAAACCATATTTGAAATTTGACCTAAATAATAACCACTCTTATCAAAGAAACAAATATCTTTATTTATTCAATTCAATAATCTTTAAATAATATGATTTATGTTAAAAACATAATTAAAATGGGTTAAAAAGGCTAAAATTGGTTAATAATGGCAAAAAACGGTGGAAGAGGTGGTGAAATTGGATTTGTAAAGAACATAAATAGGTTAAAGTGGCAAAACATAACCAAAAATAGGTTAAAGTGGCAAAAACAGATACAAAAATTGCTAAAAAGGAATTAAAAAGTGGCTGAAATGGCTTTAAAGTACAAAGTGGAAATTATGTGGAACGGGATGAAAAATGGATATAAACTGGCAAACATGGATTAACTGTGGCTTAAAAGGGCAAAAAAGGGGTATAAAAAGTGGTTGATAGAGGCAATGATCGGTCAACAGAGGCAACAATAGGCTGAAAATGGAAAAAATAGGTTTATAAGTTACAAAAACAAGCAGAAAAAGAAGTGGACAGGGTTTAAATTGGACTAAAATGGGTTTTAAGTGGCAAAAAATAAGTTAAAATTGGTGATGAAAAAGGGTTAACATTTGGTATAATTGGTGTAAAGTGGCAACAGTGTGATTTAAAAAATGTGCATAGTTTTTTTAAGGCATCTGGAGACCCCTCTCAGTGTCTCGTGACCCCCAAGGGGGTCTTGACCCCAAGGTTGAGAACCACTGATTTACAGGAGTGAGTTAGTAAATATTTCAGCCATCAAGGACAGTGGGTAAAGTTGTGGTTAATTAAGACATGTACATCATGAACTGCCATGGTTTGAGGTTAGGCATGTATTTGGTGTGTTATGATGATAGAAGGGGTTTTACCTTTTTTGCCTGGATCAGTGAAATGGTGCTCACACTTTATCCTTAAAGAGCAAAAGTGCCTGAATTTTCTGAACACTCTCCTGTTCAGCTATGACAGCCAACTTTTCAGGACTTATTTCAGTGTCACTTTCAGGTTCAGTCAGACGTTAAATTTAATTATTTTGGATACAAGGACGCGACCCAGTGAGTAATGATCTTCCTTTCTTCATCCCTCCACACAGCTTTGACTGATATTTTCCCTGGAGTCTTTGTCATGGCCCTTACCCACGTTTGTAACAACCAGAGCTAAAAATACATGGTTTCTGAGCTGAATCAAGCCACTTTAAACAGGTTTTTCTTAATCCCCACACCTATTTATGACTTTTCAAGGATGAATAAAGAAATTTGAGCAAACTTTTCTTCAGTAAATCAAGTTAAGGAGAGGCTTTTTCGGGTTTTAACCCCCGGGAAGAGACAGGCAGGGCTTTCCTACTGCACCACCTGCAGGCACAGTCATATACAAAGTGATTTCAAGCACATAATCAAGCCTTTCTTACTGATCATTTCATTAGAAATTTAACCTGATTCTGTTTATTGATATAAGGATAAGCCAAACATGTAGAGGAGCACGTTAAACCTTGATTTATTCAATGAACTGATATTGTGGATTAATTATCTGTGGCAGCAACAGCGAGGTTACTGGAGGAAAACTCTGAATTGTTTTTCAGCCAATTAAACTCAGCAGCTCCTGCATGTAAGACTGCGATAATGAATTGCTGATCTGCATCTGATGGTTATTTTTAACAAATACAAGCCTGCTCCTGTGGATGCATAAAGGCAGCTTTTACATGATAAAAACAGTCATAAATATTCATGTGCAACCACGCAGACAAACAGACAGACACCTACACACTAAAATTTAAGGATGGGCAGATGGCCACGTTGGTTTAATGCGTCTCAATCATCATTACATCTTTTGTGCGACTTAATCGTAGGGAGATGTTCTTTGCTAGTGTTGCACATAAATTTCCACAATTCACTACTTGAGCTCAGCAGGAGAAAGAGTGAGGCAATTAAAAACAAGCAAGGAAGGAGAGAGACTGAAAATGGAGGAACAAAATCCTTCTTTTGTTTTTTAGAGGAGAGTGAAGTTCTGTTTTTAAAAGGTACAGATGTGTGTAAAAACAAAAAGATGTGTTGCTGCATCCGTCTTCTGTTTTGTGATACTCAACGTGCGGCTCATTTATGATGATTTGTTGCTCTTTTATGTCTTCATTTGAAATATAATTCCCTCAGAAAACCTTTAAAAGTAACATATGACCTCAGAAATTATCCTTTGCAAGTCACATTGATCAGTTTTGATTCCACACTTACACAGTAGGCTTTAATTGTCAACCTCTATTGTTGCCTGCATATTTCCATTGTCCTTATTTGCAATTTTTGCTACTTTGATTCCATTTTTACTGCTTTTACCCCTTTTTTGACATTTTTATCCAGCTGTTTGCAATTTTTTTGCACCTTTTTTGCCACTTCTCGCCCATTTAAGCTGCAATTAAATGCCCCTAATTTCCCATTTTGCCACTCTTTAATGCATTTTGCCCATTTTTACTGCCTTTTTCTGATTTTTGCCCATTTTAGTCACTTTTCACTCATTTTTCTTCTCCATGTTTTTGCCACTTGTGGACCATTTTTGCCACCTGTAACTCTTTTTTTTTTTGCCACTTTTCACCAATTTTTGCCACTTTCTGCCCTGTTTTGCCACTTTTCTCCTAGTGTTTGCCCCTTTAAGCCCATTTTTACCACTTCTTTTTGACACTTTTATCCACCTGTCTGCAATTTTTTGCTCCTTTTTGCCCATTTAAGCAGCCTTTTGCAATGAAATATCACCAATTTCACATTTTGCCACTCTTTGATGCTTTTTTCCACATTTTGCCCACCTTTATTCTGATTTTTGCTTATGTTAGTCACTTTCACTCATTTTTTTCACCGTGTTTTTGCAACGTTTGGACCATTTTTGCCACCTGCAATTCATTTTTTTTGCCGCTTATCTCCCATTTTTGCCGCTTTAAGCTCATTTTTGCCACTTCCTTTTGTCACTTTTCTCCCCTTTTGCAATTTTTTGCTCCTTTTTGCCACTTCTTGGACATTTAAGCTCCCTATTGCAATTAAATGCTACTTCTTGCTCATTGTTCCCACTTTTTATTTGATTTTTGCCCAGTTAGTTTTTTTTCACTCGTTTTTTGTGACCTTTTTGGCCCTTTCATTATCATTCATTATATAGTCACTTCCCACACATTTTTGCCACTTTTCTCCTTGAGTATTCCGCTTTTTGAACACTTTTACCACATTTAACTTATTTTAATTGCCACTTTTCACCTCTTAGATTGTGGCTCTTGCAAATGTATTTTTCAACAGCTTGGCTCTTTGATTGATCAGGGTTAAGTAACACTGGTCTAGAGTCTGCTGGGTCAAAACCTCACAGCTTGGTCTGTGGGATCTAAAATCCAAATGTCTGCGGTCAGCCTTTTATTGACAGTGTGTTCACTATATCCAGAGGGTTAGATTGTTTCAGGGGAGCAAAATGTTGGGACAACTGAAATAATGTTGGGTTTAATTCATCTACATAACAGGCAACTGCACCAGGTAGCAAAACAGATCTAGAAAGGATGTCAGACCATTAAATGGGATTATTTATCAAGGCTTTTATAACAAACAGAGAACAACAACAACAACTTCTCTTTTAAGTTTATTAAAGATATTTTCTTATCAACTGACAGTGATGTTTAAATGTGGAAATCCTGCCCCTAACTAAGACCTGACACTGAACATATTCATGGGCAAACTTAGGTTTTCATCTGGATAATGCATGTGATGTTGAGGTTGATTGCAGTGATTGCCTCAAAGGTCGTGCAACAAAATATTACCACCCAGGCCAATTCTGTTGAACCACAATTCAAAAGCAAAGTCTGGCTGACCATTCTGAAACAGAGAGGCACCAACAGTCTGTCCACATGTGTATAAACCTGGCTCTTCACTCCAGTCTCTGCCTGATTGTTCAGTTTCACCTCTGAATTTTTTGCTTATCTTTGTTCTCCCTAATGTAGGACTACTTCTTCCTCAAATCATCATGACTACTTTCCTCGCCCTGCAGAGCCATCAGTTCCTTCTGACCCCTTCAACTTCAAATAACCCCTTCATCATTCGTCAGCACACTTCCTGCAGCCACAGTGATATAAAAGAAGTCCACTACGGCTCCTTAATGTCTCCTTTTAAACCAAAAAACAGACAGCTCAGTGGACAAGTCAAAGTTCATCTACAGCTATAGCTTTTAAAAATCCTATTTTCACATTAAACCCATACAAGTTCATATCGTTATATTCAAATTATCTCATATCCCTTATCATCTTTCCAAATAAAGCAGGTTTTTATCCCAGCAGGAAGTCAATTAACCTTAGAGTAAAACAGTACAGAAATAAGAAGTGAGACAAAAACAGTTTTAAAAGCAAAATGGTGGAATTTATGGCATAAATGAGTTTAATATTATAAACTGTAGAAAATCTTACACTGATTGTGGTTTAAAAATGTTATCATTTGAGAGATCGGAGAATTTTTTAAAGCTTTGATACTTTTTAGATATTACTGATCATTTAAATAGCACAGATTGTATCATTTTAAAACACATAACTACTGAAAATTATCTAAAAAGTATTAGAACACTCTAGTTATTACTCAAATGTTTGGCTTGTCGCCCCCTACAGGCTGGGAGTGCTTACACTGGCTTGAATAATGGAGATGCTGTTTTCAGTATTTGTTTTCTGACTTGTTATAATCTTTAAATTTGCAGCATTTTGGCAGTTTAGTCAGCTTCTATTGGTCTTTTGCAACATGTTGCAAAATGTTGCAGACTGTTGACTTTAGTTTTCTTGATTTCTGCATGTTATTGACTTGCATCCTGTCTAAATCTGCAGCATTTTCCCCTTAAATGTATGTTGCAGGTTGACTGTCCTTATCATTCACCAAAACTCTTTTTCATGGCATTTCTGCATTTGTGTGTTTATGTAATGCATCACGTTGTGAGGGTCTGCACATCTGAATTTGATCACTCTTGAGTGCCTGTGTGCCGTTGTCTGTAAATATGTGAGTGCATGTCTGTGTGTGCTTAGGGGACATCAAACCGTCTTTGAGGTTTGAGGACTGTGCTGCAGATAAGGGGCCAGATCTCACGAGGGCACCGACTACTTCAACAGCCTGATAGAGACAGGAGTGAAGGCTCTCTCTCACTCTGCCTCCCTCCTCCTCCTCCTCCTCTTTAAGTCTCTAATGCACAAATACAAGCAAGTGTTAGATGAAGACTGTAGAGCCTCTTCAAAAAGCACTTGTTATGCCAAGACTGCTGGGCCATTAATGAGGGCAAACTATTTTAGGAAGCAGTAACTTGGCTGTTTAAAGACTGTGTGCACAAGTTTCTATCAAGGACTCTGTGTTAAGGAGTGTCTGCAGCAGAACTCTAGGTGTGAATATGCATCAGTCACTACAAAGGCCCAGCGTGTCTCTTTTACAGCTCTTTGAAGTAACGGAGAGGGAATAATCAGAATAACCGCAGAGGACAGAGGGGAGAGAACAAAAACATCATTTAGAGAGAGCAGATGACTTTCACAAGGCCACCTGGCTCCGTCTGTGGGTTTTAGAGGGAGTGTTTATTGTTCAAATGTCCGCCATTCCACAGCCTTTACATCGACTCGTGACCTTGCGAGCGGCCACAGGTAAACGGTCACTTAACACCCGCGGCGTGTCGACATGAGCTGACATGCTAGTGCGTTTCCTGCGGGGCTGCTGGGGCTTGTGTGTGACTTCCTCGTGCATTGCTGTGTCAACAAACTGAAGCGGGACAGGAAGGGCCGGAGCGTGCTGTGGGTCTGTTTGTTCTGTGCATCAGTGTGTGGTGTTCATGGGCACAAGAGGGACAAGGAAGTATGTTGAGGTTTTTGAACAAAGATTACCAAAATTGGTTTGAAACAGAACAAAACGGCTCAGCTGTTAAAGCATCAAATGCCTCAGTACTTTTGATACACTAATATTTGAGATGTTAGCACTTTGGGCATGAAAAACTTTGAAATGCAGAAATGCTGCAGATGTTTTTGTATAATTTTGACATTTTGCAGAAGTTTTCAGTAATTTTGGATTATGCAAAACAGAAAAAGTGACGTTGCTGAATGAAGAGAAGCTAACAGAGCAAAGACGACGCATAGAGACACTGTGAGCTTTTTGTGTTTTACATGTTCACACTCTCTTACCAGTTCCCGAGGCAGGAAGATGTCCTCCTGCCGTGCCACCACCACGCTCACGCTCTCTCCCTGCTTGGTGCTACGCAGCATGGCCACCAGCTCCTCCTGGCTGCGCCCTGTCATGTCGACTCCATTCACCTACGCACACAACAGAAGGAAAAAAAACAAACGCACAGGGGAGTAGATTAAAGCAAAGTGCGTAATCCACTGGCAGCGCTTCAGTAACACGCTTGTAGAGGAAGACACTTAAGACGCTTAGACACTTTGAGGGATCGATTCCTCAGAAACGGCAGAAAACAACACTTCTGCCCCATTCTTGTTATGATAATTTGGGTTTGTTTGTTGCCAGCCATGTTATTTTAGGAAAAACCTTACAAGATTCCAGCCTTTATCATGACCTTTAAGGGGACTTTTTCACTTGTGTGATTGTGCACTTTTGGCTAGCTTCCCTGCCTCCAACACTCTCATAGACAAGGTCCACAACAACCATCTTCTTTGCAGCTATGTAGCTCTTCTATCTGTTTATGTCATGTAGCTTCATGGTATAGTAGTTGGGCTTTTCGCCTACAATGACAGTTGTGAACTACAGACCTACAGACCCAAAGAAATGTTGCTCATCTCCCCTGGTTGTCTTTATAGACTCTGGCCCGGGGGTGGTACAATCACAACTGACCCCCGAGTGGCAATAATGGGCTAAAAAAGGTAGTATTTAATGGCAAAAGTAGCTGAAATGGGTAAAAAGTAGTGAAAAATGGCAAAAATTGGATAAAAGTGGCAAAAAAATTGCAAAGACGGGCAAAAAAAGAGGAAACAAGTGGTATATAATGGCAAAAGTTGCTAAAATGGGTGAAAAGTGGTGAAAAATGGCAAAAATAGGATAAAAGTGGCAAAAAGAAGTGGCAAAAATGGGCAAAAAAAGTGGTATTTATTGGCAAAAGGCAGCTTAAATCGTCAAAGAGTGGCCAAAAAAAGGTGAAAAGGGCAAAATTTGGAAAGGAGTGGCAAAAAGAAGTGGTTCAAATGGACAAAAACAAGGAAAAAGTGGTAAAAGTGGTATTTAATGGGTGAAATTGGGGAGAAAAAATTTGAAAAAAGGCAAAAAAAAAAGGTATAAAAGTGGCAAAAAAGTTTCAAAAGTGGGCAAGAAAGTAGGGAAAAATGATATCTAATGGCAAAAGGCAGCTAAAATGGGCAAAAATGGGATAAAAGTGGCAAAAATTTGGAAAAAAAAATGGCAAAAAAATAGTAAAAAGTTGAAAAAAAGTGGAAAATATGGACAAAATATAGGAAAAAGTGGTATTTAATGACAAAACGTTGCTTAAATGGTTAAAAATGGGATAAAAGTGTCAAAAAATTGTGAAAAAGGGCAAAAAAGTTTATCTTTTTAAGGTTTTCTTGGGGAATAATATTTAAAAATTTAAAATGTTAAAATTTAAAATATTTAGACATAAAAGAGCCACATTTGGCTCCAGAGCCACAGGTTGAGTATCAGTGCTCTAGGGGCACAGTGCATGTTTACCACAGATCTCCAGGATCCTGTATTTACCTTGGCTAACAGGCTTAAATTTTAGCCTCTGGGGTTATCCTCCCTAACGGAAAGTGCCAAGTTTAGCTTATGACAGGATGTGAGTCATTTAAGTCAATGCCAGTCAACCTGTATAACCCTACAGAATCATGTTTGCATGTCTAAACACATGGGACAGATGCCAGCTCTCAAACTCTCCAAGAATTTGTTTGCCCTGTGATTAACAATTTAAATATTTAACGTTACATAGAAGACACAGACGTCTTTGTCTCCAGGTATTATCGTCAGCCTCAGCAGAATTGCCTCAGTCATTTTTTAAGAAAAAAAGAAAAAACATATTTTGGCAAACACACAGGATTTTTCTTTATTTATACTGTAACATTAAGTTCTACCAGATGCGTAAATATTTTTCTTAAAAAAAGAAAAGCCGCAATGAGGACTACATAACAAATTAAAGTGACTTACTAGAAAATAATCAGGATGACTTAGGCATAGTGATTATGGACTGTAACAAACTCTCTGATTGGCTGAGGCAATGAGGCACAATGAATCAGCAGCGTAAGGAGGATAGAGTTAGGCAAATATCCCAATTTAGGCAAAAAAAGGCAATAATGCTATGAGGCTAATGACAGAACAGGTGATATTTGCTGAAATGCTGTTGGTCTTTATGAATGACTGACACAAAAAAAACTGCCAAGGTGAAGCGGTTCTTTAGTAAGCATGCTTTTTTTCTTTTTGCTACTGATGGATGTCTTTTAATGTTCTCTGAATAACAAGACCAGGGGTGTCCAAACTATGGCCTGGGGGCCAGCTATAGCCTGTGGTCCATTTTTATTTGAAGTTCTGCAGCAACGTCTGAAACTAAAACGATTATGGACGGGACTCTTGTACTGTCATCTAATTTTAATTTCCACTTTTGGTTGTCTTGCTAACTCTGTAAACAAACATTTTGACTCACTGTTATTCTGTCATCTTTTCTGTTTAAGCATTTTCAGTATCTAAGCATATCTTTACCTACACTATATTGCCAAAAGAATTCACTCACCCATCCGAATAATTGAAATCAGGTGTTCCAACCACTTCCATGTCCACAGATGTATAAAATCAAGCACGTAGGCATGCAGACTGTTTCTACAAACATCTGTGAAAGAATGGCTCGCTCTCAGGAGCTCAGTGAATTCCAGCGTGGTACTGTGATAGGATGCCACCTGTGCAACAAGTCCAGTGGTGAAATTTCCTGGCTCCTAAATATTCCACAGTCAACTGTCAGTGGTATTATAACAAAGTGGAAGCCCTTGGGAACAACAGCAACTCAGCCATGAAGTGGTAGGCCACGTAAAATGACGAAGCGGGGTCAGCGGATTCTGAGGCGCATAGGGCGCAGAGGTGGCCAACCTTCTGCAGAGTCAATCACTACAGACCTCCAAACTTCATGTGGCCTTCAGATTAGCCCAAAAACAGCGGTAGAGAGCTTCATGGGATGGGTTTCCATGGCCATGCAGCTGCATCCAAGCCATACATTACCATGTGCAATGCAAAGCATCAGATGCAGTGGTGTAAAGCATGCCAGCACTGGACTCTAGAGCAGTGGAGACGCGTTCCCTGGAGTGATGAATCACGCTTCTCCACCAGATTGCCAGGTGGAGAAGCGTGATTCATCACGCTTCTCCACCTGGCAATCTGGTGGACTAGTCTGGGTTTGGCAGTTGCCAGGAGAACTTGTCTGACTGCACTGTGCCAAGTGCAAAGTTTGGTGGAGGGGGGATTATGGTGTGGTGTTGTTTTTCAGGAGCTGGGCTTGGCCCCTTAGTTCCAGTGAAAGAAACTCTGAATACTTCAGCATATTTGGACAATTCCATGCTCCCAACTTTGTGGGAACAGTTTGGGGATGGCCCCTTCCTGCTCCAACATGACTGTGCACCAGTGCACAAAGCAAGGTCCATAAAGACATGGATGAGGGATTTTGGTGTGGATCAACTTGACTGGCCTGCACAGAGTCCTGACCTCAACCCCACAGAACACCTTTGGGGTGAATTAGAGCGGAGACTGAGAGCCAGGCCTTCTCGTCCAACATCAGTGTGTGACCTCACAAATGCGCTTCTGGAAGAATGGTCAAAAATTCCCATAAACACACTCCTAAACCTTGTGGAAAGCCTTCCCAGAAGAGTTGAAGCTGTTATAGCTGCAAAGGGTGGACCGACATCATATTAAACCCTATGGATTAAGAATGGGATGTCACTTAAGTTCATATGTGAGTCAAAGCAGGTGAGCGAATACTTTTGGCAATATAGTGTACATTGGATTGGTATTCCTGACTTTAATTCACAAAAAGTGAGAAATATCAAAGTGGCTCTGTCATCCTTATTTTCCCTTGAACAAGATTATCTTGATGTGATAGGTAAAACTGGTATCATCTGGTGCTGTTCTGATGATGATGATGATACTGATGAAGGTAGAAATGTACCAAAAGCTCAGTCTTGCCGCAACAAAGATATCTGTTCAAAATAATTAATATTGCATGGACAAATTGAGCTCCTTGATTATGTCTGATAAAATAAAAGTCCTAAACGTGGATGCAGATACTCAGCTCAGCCACCAGGGAAGCTCAGTTTGCTCCTACTGTAAATAACTAAGTCCCTGGTTTTAGCTACTGGAGTCAAGAAATGGAGATCCACAGGCTGTCTTACCTCTAGGATGCGATCACCAGGCTGCAGGCGACCATCTTTGATTGCGGCGCCACGAGGCAGGATGTTCTTCACTAGGATTGGGCCCGGCCCGTGGACCGAGGAGTCCCTGGTGACGACGGTGAAGCCCAGACCCTCAGCACCTAGAAAAAGCAGATTAAACATGTTATTTTCATGACCTTTTGATCTATTTGCCCCTTTTCTCTCTGAAGTTCTCCCCTCTCTTGTCCTGTTGAACCTGGCCAGCATTTTTAGCCTCTTCCACCACATTAACTTCACTTTAAGAGCCTGTTTTCCTCTGAGGGTGGGGGTCTGTTGCCTGGCTCATCCTCTGAGCCGCCGGGAGAAGCTTCTCTCCGAGCCGGATTAGACAGACTCTGCCTTTAATTTCACGTGTGAGCAGGCCGAACGGTGCCTGATGAAGGGAGGCAGAGGAAGAAGATGGGAGGAAGGTGGAGGCGGGGGGGGGAGAAAGAGAGAGAGAGAAGAACCTGAGAGATATTGTTCCCTTCTCGAGCTTCCCTCCCCAGGGATGCAACGTGATTTCCACAAAGATTTTCCTGGTGGGTGTGAGCCTGGTTTATCTGTGTGTGTTTCTGAGCCCACACATGAGCCATCGGCCCCCAGAGCCTCCACCCTCTCCCTTTTTCACGGCCTCACAAGCCCCAAGCCATGAGTGAAATGTGCCACGCTCTGTGTGTGTGTGTGAGTAAAGCCGGCGTGGCATACTAAAGGCGGTGAGCGATGCTATCTGGTCTCCGAGCTAAGCCTCTGCCTGCCCTACATTAGCGCACCTAAAACCTCACCGCCTGTCAATCACAGCCAGAAAGAGCCTGTTGCCAAGGGAGAGGGTGTTAGAAACCCCATAATATCCTCTGCTCTGATCTGAGTGAAAGGGATCGAGGCAGACAGAGGGAACAAAATCAAACAATGGAGAAATGGAGGGAAAATGGGAGGGACAGAAAGGTGCTGAGAACAGAAAGAAACCATGAAGAGGCTGAGGGCTGCAGCAGAAATGTGCAGAGACCATTTTTCTCCCTTCCTTTCTTTCTTCAGGGTGTCGTTTGCTTTTCTTCGGGCACCTGTAGCGAGCGTGTGTGGGCGTGTGCATGCAGCCCAATTACACCAATCCCTTTCACTGCCCCTTAAACTACAGGTTGCTAGAACAGAGCCTATTCAAAGTCCTAAGAAGCTATTCCCATGCTATCAACACATCAGCAGCTCCAGCATGGATGTGTTTTAGGGGGATAAGAGATAAGGCGGCTGGGAAGCCAGACGGATTCAGGCTGGGTTAAAATCTAAAGGCACAAACAGCCAGATGGTATGTGAGTTTATCCTAAAGAAATATCTCCAAAAAGGAAGTTACTTTAAATATAGACTCATGTTTTTGACTGATGTAGAGCTTTATTTAACTTTATAAAAATATGATTTCTTTCTTTTTTAATTGATACCTCTAATAAATCCATGAGCTGCTGGGAAATATCTCAAATTTCAATACCAGCTGCTCATGGGATCTGACATTCCTTGTAGTTATATCATACACAGAAATATAGGGGGGAAACATATGCAAGCTTGGATTTCCTGGGAAAGATGTAGAGATAAAAAAAGACATGGATTATCTGGACTGCCTGAGCAGGAATGACAGAACGCAGATTGCACATATAAAGTACAAAACCAAGCTTTGACTACTAAATTTGTCAAGTTTTACCTCACAATAGCTCCAAGTAACAATGGTGCCATTTTAAAAATTCTTCTTTAAATCCCCAAATTAAAATAACGAAATGTCCCTGGAGTTGTTCTGGACTTGAGACCCCTCTCCTACCAGATGTTTTAGTGATAATTAGGGCGGAACAGCTCAGGGATCATGGTTCAGTGTGGGTGCAGTTCATTAGGCCAAAATAGACATAAAGGTCCTGATTTATATTTCCTTTATTTATTATTTTAACTGAAAGCAGTGAAGCTTACAGTTAATTCCATCTAGTGTAGTTTAACTACCTGTGATAGCTGGTACAGCCTGTGGTGTACTAAACAAAAGACAAAACATGGAAAAGAAAACACGATGCAAAAAAGCAACACGGATATGATAAGTCCATTATCAGCTGATTTAAAATGAAAATGTATAAAATACTATATAAAATACGTGCATTCAAAAGCAATGTTTCTGTTTTTGGAATATTCTTTATTGTGAGAAATTACAGCTTCTGTTCAGCAGAGCAGGCAGGAAGGAAGGAAGGAAGGCAGGAAGAAAGGAAGGAAGGCAGAAAGAAAGGAAGGGGGAAGAAAAGAAGCAAGGAAGGCAGGAAGGAAGGAAGGCAGGAAGACAAGAAGGAAGGCAGGAAGGCAGGAAGGAAAGAAGGAATGAATGAAGGAAGGAAGGCAGGAAGGAAGGAAGGAAGGAAGGAAAGAAGATAGGATGGAAGGAAAGCAGGAAGACAAGAAGGAAGGGGGGAGAAAGGAAGGCAGTAAGGAAGGGTGGAAGGAAGGAAGGAAGAAAAGAAGGCAAGAGGGCAGAAACGAAGGCAGATAGGAAGGAATGAAGGATGGAAGGAAGGAAGAAAGGAAGGAAGGCAGGAAGAAAGGAAGGAAGGCAGAAAGGAAGGGTGAAGATAAGAAGCAAGGAAGGAAGGCAGGAAGCAAGAAGGAAGGCAGGAAGGAAGGAAGGAAGGAAGGGAGAAAAGAAGGATATTTGATATTTTTAATGCTAAAATATAATTATTATTGTTATCCATAAATTTTCAAATGTACTGATTTACAAAAAAAAGAAAAAAGTAAAGCACATTAATATTTCTTGATTAATATGTCAAATTATAGTTATTTACTTGCATTCCTGAAGAGAAAAATGAGTTTTAGTGGTTGAATGTTATGCTTGATTCACTTCTGACTTCTCAGAGAAGCCCAGTGAGCCGGCTCAAATTTGGGTCTAAAAAGGTGAATTCAGTTCAAAATTCCTCATTCCTGTTCAAAATGGTAAAAAGTGGAGAGCTGACTGAAAATGAAAGAGCCCGCATTAAAGCACTTTATGATGCTGGATGGTCTCTGGGACAAAGAGGGAAAGACATAAAGTGTTCTCACAGTGTGGTCAAGTATGCTTTGGAATCAATTGCCGAGACTTGTACTTAGAAAATGCGCCAAGGAAGAGGCAGGAAACCAAAGTTACCTGAAGCAGATGTCAGACACCTCAAGATTTGAAGTACTACAGACAGAAGGAAGAGCACTGCTGATCTTCAGGCAGAGATGAATGCTTCTAGACCAGAGTCTGAGAAAGTCTCCAGAATGACCATAAGCAGACGACTGTCAGAACAAGGCTTAAAGTGAAGAATAGCTGCTAAGAAGTCATTATTGAGACCTGCAAACATCCAGAAACGTCTCAGATTTGCCAGGGAGCACAAACACTGGACTGTTGATGACTGGAAGAAGGTACTCTAGATGGACCAGTCCAAGTTTGAACTCTTGGGTCAGCATGGTCGTGTTTATGTCTGCAGAAAAGCTGGAGAACGTTTTGATGCCAGATGCATTGCACCCACCGTGAAACATGGTGGAGATTCCATTATGGTATGCGCTTCCATTTGTTGATACAGCGTAGGCAAATTAGTGAAAATGGACAGTATCATGAACAAGAACGTCTACCACAACATCTTAGTGCATCATGGAATCCCTTCTGGATTGAATCTGATTGGTCGTGGGTTCATTTAACAACAAGACAACGACCCCAAGCATACTTCAAAGTTGTGCAGAGACTATTTGAGCAAGAAAAAGGAATCTGGAGTACTGGAACTGATGGACTGGCCAAGTCAAAGTCCGGATTTGAATCCTATTGAACAAATTTGGGATTTAGTAGATTCAAAGATTAATGGCACTAAAGTTTCATCTAAAGCAAGTCTGTGAGAACAGCTAGAAACTATTTGGAACTCAATAACAAAAGAGTGTGAAAAAGTCCATAAAAACAATGGCAGCAAGAATGCAAGCTGTGGCCAAAGGAGGCCATACAAAATATGAAGTTTTTTAGTTATTATGTGTGAAAAAGGACTATTTAGTTGTTTCAGTTTGTTATTTGCCAAATAGATAACAATAACATTTTGAGTTTTAAACAGGCTTTTGAAAGATTTCTAAAATATTTATGTTTTCTCGTTTTTATGACAGGTGGTCTAATACATTTGTTAAGCACTGTGTATCTCAGTCACAAATGCCTGAGAGATTTTCTAAAAATAATCTTTTTTTTGTAAATAAAGGAAGATAATCTGGTGATTTGACAGGCTAATGCCCTTCCTAATGTTAGGAACTAAAAGGATACTGGATAGAAATACTTTAAAGCATTATAACTGACAGTATCAGCACTAGAAGTATCACTTAAATCCAGGAAATTTAACCCTACAACACTATAATTTAGCTGGAAATGAAGCTTTGCCCAGTTGATGCATACCCAACTTTTACTCTTCAAGTTTGTAATGCTTACTTCAATTTTACCTCACATTAATATACAACTGAACAGTCACACATATGTACCTTTCTTCAAGTCGATTTTGATCCTCTTGCCCCCCTTTTTGTTGGTCAGGTTTGCCAGGCTGGCTGGAACAGGGCTCTTACTATTCAGCGGGCTCTGGCTGCGGTTGTCTGGAGAAGGGGACAAGCTCCCTGCTGGAGCTGGAGATGCAGGAGAAACCCTTCCAACAGGTCCAGACTGAGGCAGTGCAGGTGGTATTTTCGCCGCCACTGGCTCTGGAGTCTTCGCGTGCGTCTCTGGCTGCCTCACTTCTACTCTGGTGTTTGGTTTGGGTTCTTGTTTGGGCTCTGGTTGTGGTTCTGTTCTAGCCCGGACCACCAAGGGACTCTTTACTTTTGCTGCAGAGTCTTTATCGTCGAAAAGCTGACCGATGAAGCTCTTCTCGTACCGAAGCTTATTGGATGCAGGGAGGACTTCAAGACGCACGGAGGAGGTACCCATGGCTTGGCGGAAAACATCCTGAGACCTGAGGAAGGAAAGAAATATGAGTGAACAATACAGGAATTACACACTTTTAGTAATACTACATTGTCAAAGTGGAATTTCTTGGGACTACAATCTTGGAAAGCAATTGTCATCACCAGGATACCCCTTCAGTTATTAAATGAAAGTACATTACAAACAGCAATATAGAAAAAAATACATCATGAGTATATTTTTGGCCGTATTCTGCAACAAAAGATGAGAGTAAACCGAGCCAATTTGCCTCAAGGAAAGCTAAACAGCTAAAGTCAAGCAGCTCACAGAAGGAGAACGGCTTGTGCATTGTAAAAGGAGCTGTGTTTCAATTTGGATCGCACTCACAGTGACTCCTCCAGCTGGTTTGGGACACTGAGGCGCCTATCAGATGAGGGAGAGACCTTACAGCAGGCCTCTACTGCAGCTTTAATAGACTACCATCAGCAAAACATCGCACAGCACAGACAGCACAGTGGGACGCAGTTAAATGGACCTATTCAGCTCCAGCACAGAGAGGACGCAGAAAATGGAGCGAGGACGGCGACGACGAGGGGGAGAAAATTAGGAACTAGGAGAAAGAAAGGAGAGGAGATGTGGAGGCGAGATAGTGAAGACAGACAATGAGGAGGATTTGTCTTTGGCTGATAAAGGAGACAAAGAGAGCGGCAGGTGAGATATCCTGCAATAATGGTGGCAGTTAAGAAGCAGGACGTGCACACAAACAGAATGATGCTATTTTTCTGCCTTTTCTTGGTGCCTAATTACATCCTTGGCTTAAAAAAAGAAACAGACGTTTATTTCTAGGATTGGTTTCGATTGGTTTAAGGTCAAGCTGTAATCTATGCTCAGCTTTGTCAGAGAGACAAACTCTGCTCTGCAATCATAAGTGGACCGCTTGTTTAAGACAGAAAAAGACAAACAGAGTGGTTTGTTTCTGTTCTCTTCACTGAAATCATCTCACTGATTACATCCTGTCAAATTCAGGAGTAAGAATCAATCAGTTTCATCATCCTGGAGTGGATCCTCTGGTATCATTCAGAGGCATGCAGCATGTAGATAAAAAAAAATTACATGTGTGTACATATTACATCACGTCTACACACCTAAATCTGCTCACTCTCATATTCAGCGTGAGTGAAAGAGGAACTTAACCCCAAGACTAACGTATGCAGTAGCTGATAATCTAAATTTGCAGGTAAAAGCGGCTCCACCAATCAGAGATGTGGCTGTGATACGTTAGTTATTCTCCCAGGATCAGGGATAAACCATGTTTTCCTTAAAATGAGATGAACTTTAGATCTCTACAGGAACATAAGTCATCTCTTCACACTCATGTAGCTCAGAGTAAATCTTCCTTCGATGTTACAACATCAATGCTGATGATCAAATCTGCAAAAGCACCACAGTGAATGATGCTATGTTCAGGATTGAAGGAGTAAGCGTGTCTTATACCTTCTGCCTTTTTTGGAAATTCCCAGGTAGGGCCAAAACTCTGGGGTCTAAAGAGTAACTACCTCGGAGTTTCATTTGAGAAAAGGGGATAAGACGCATCCAAACCCTCCTTCCTACTGTCCCTTATCAGCCACAGCACCATTTGGTCAATGCTGCTTTTAGATTTCATCATTAACTGAATGTGAAAACCATGCAAGGTAGATTTACCCCCAATTTCTACATCCTCTGTCTGAACAGCATCTGCTCCTGACTTGCAGTGTTTCTTTTTCTAGTCAGTCACGTGCTTTGGTCAGTCCATGGTGCTTCTCAGACGCACCACTTTACTCCACATATGCACCAGCTCTATTTTCAGTGATGGCAATAGCCAAACCACAACAATCCATGTTGAACAGATGGATCCAAAAAGTTAGAAAATGTGCAAAGCATCTGCTCATCTTCAAGATTTGACAAAATGCACAGACTCCTCAAATTATCAGTACATCAACATACATCTCATCCCGTGGCTAAAGCTGTGAGTCATCAGGAGGTCAGTGGGTCACAAAGCCATTCATGAAGAAAAGTCAACTTCTGAGGTGGGAGATCACTGAATTTTACATAAAAGCACAGAGGCTTTGTAGAAAACATTCACATTTAAACTTCTCGTCCATAGAAGCAAGAAAATCACGCAACAATGTCAAAATGAAAGACAAATCAAATCCAGAAGGCAAAATAATCTGTTCTTTATACTCTTCTTGCTTGAGCTTGTAGTTCTCAAAATGCCCAGAGCTGCGCTGCACTCCAGGAACACAGCAGGCAGAGGGTCCAGATTTTAGGGGTTACTACGAGCTACCTGACTATGAAACGATGATATACGGTCGGTTAGAAGACAAAAGTATATATATTTCGTTGCAATCTCAGGGAACAGCACATCATCTCTAACATCTTTGCCTGGTCTCTGAAGGGTGGAGTCCAGTTTTATTCACAAACTAAAGCTATCAGCAGCTACTAGAGAAGTTAATGTTCATGGAAGAGTGGTCAGTAACTGCTGAGCTCTGTGGTGATGAAAGCAGGCACCAAATAGTAAGTTTTTTCTTGAGTTGCAGTAGATGATTCAACCTGTAGAGGGCCATCGCTTTGCACATTTTAAACACAAAATGTAGAATTTAACACTTTTTGCTTGAATGGATAGATTTGGACCCTAACTGATCAGCAGTGCCACTGAATATCCACAGGTTTTCTTCTGAGAATGTGAGCTTATCTCAGGATGTTTGTCAGCTCAGCCCCACAATTAGCAGGGCTAATATGGATGTACTTAGTGAAAAAGCACTCATCAGCACCACTGAGGTGCTTGTTTGGCATCCAAAATCTCAGACTGAGAGTAAACAGGGCACTTTCTGAGATACGAGTGTCTAATTGTGTGGGTGTAAACCAGGGGTGTCAAACTCAATCACAGCAGGAGCCGGATTCTGAGTTTAGTCCTTACCTGAGAGACCAACAAGATCAACATTAAACCATAAACTGTGGACCTCATTTTAACCACTAATGAATTATGGGAACAAAACTTAGCACTGATGATACAGGATGGTGAGATTAATAACAGTCAAAATGATTTTTAAAGGTTTAAAGGCTCAAAATCTGGGATTTAAAGTCAAAATGATGAAGGGCAAAATATGACATACAATTTGAAACCATGAATTAAAGGTATAAATATGAGACAAATTTTTAAATTATGATTGTAAAAGTTCAAAATAAGAGATCACAAATTAATTTTTTTCCCACATTCCTGACTTTTTATCTAAATATTTTTAACCCTTTATGTTTCAGATATTTTGACTCAACAAGGATATTTAAAATATTTTAAATCATCAAGGAAAATTTTCATATATATACTGGAGAAAATCTGCAGACCTCATACTGGTGGGCCAGTTACATTACAGTATTATATGATCTTGTGGGCTGGTTATAACTGTGCCAGATGCCAGATTTGGCCCCCGGGCTTTGAGTTTGAATTTAAAAAATGAGAATAGATCAGATAAGTGCTTTTAAGCTTTAGACATTTCAAACTTAACTAGCTTGGAAAAAAAAAACTCTACTAGTTGCAGGTTTCATCTCTAAATCTGTGTTAATGCTTGTGTCACTTTTTCATATTTGCACACACAAACACTCAGCATCCCAGCACACTCACTGTGCAAAGGTCTTGTCCTGGAGTGGCGTGTCGTTGATCTGGACGATACACTCATCCTCTTTGAAGAGCTCCTCTTTCTTGGCTCTACTGTTTTCCTCGATGCCTTTAATGTGGAGGCCCAGGGCCCTTGAAACACACACAGTAATGCAGAGAAGAGTCAATATGAATCTATGGGGGTAAACACACACACGATTGTATGCCAGCGCCTGAATTCTTTATGCATTTCTTTGAGTCAACATTGCCATCTGCCTCTCCTTATGGATGTCACATTAATTATGAGAGGATGTCTGGCTGTCTGTGTGAGTGTGTGCTTACCGTCCACTCAGAGAGGAGCAGTATGGGACGACATGGATACCCAGGGGGCCCCAGTTACCTGGAAACTCCACCGTCCTCGTCAGGGTGCTGTCAAACAAAAGCACACATCCAAACACACTTTAAAGCCACTGAAAGTGAAGATTTACAGAATGTATTATATTATGATCAGGAAGAAGCCAGATGGAGGAGTCATCATGCTACTCTCCTACTGTTCAAAAGGAAGTTATTCACTGTAGTCTTAAGAAACTGGTTACCATTGTTAAAAAAAATGACAGTTCTGTAAGTGGAAATATGAACAGCCAACAGGTGAATTTCCATATGGCGTTTATGAAGCTGATGCTTCTGCTTCCCCAGGTAAACATTATTTTAAAGTCATAAATTGAACTGATAAACACCTGTAAAATTAACCATAACGGTTATGTGCAATCTGCAAATGCCTGTTAGCTGCTTAAAGGCACATAACCAAGATTTTGCTACAGATACTGGGTGTTTGGTTCTCTTATCTCCACCTTGTCTTTTCTGCCTCATCTCCCTCTCTGAAACTCCCCATTGTTTTGCTCGTCTTTCATCTCATCTCTGCAATTCCCTCTCATCTTTCTGAATCTGCTCCATTCTTACTCTACTTCCTTCTTAACTCTTTTTATTTCTCACTTTTCTTGTTTCTGCTTCTTTCTCTTCTGTCTTTCTGCTCCTCTCTCTTCTCTTCCCCTTTTCTGCAACCCCCTCTTGAGTCTTTCTGCATCTCCCTCTTTACTCTCTTTGCTTCGTCCTCCTCCCTCTTTCTAAATCTCCTTTAAACTCAAACACAGCTTTAGCAGACGGCTCCTTAACAGGAGTCTGGTCCAGCTCAAGGTTTCTGCCTGTTAAAAGGAGGTTTATTTCCAAGGTACGGTATCAGAGCATCTGCTGGTTGGTGAAGATAATCTGCTAGAAATGAATATTATTATGGCTAGCATTAGAATGCACACAAGTGCACAGTGCTGCTATCTGAATATGAAGCTGCAAAGACTGAATAATTTATAAATGAACCAGCGAAGGAAATCAAATCAAAATTATTATGTTTCTTTAAGCAAAAATGTTCAAACCAGCTGTTTTCATTATCTTAATGAATCAGTTTGCTGTTGTTTCAGGATCTTTTATCGGCTTAATGATAAATTAATTATATAAAAAGTAAAGTCTACGAAAAGAGTACCAAATTCAGTTTTAGTTAAGGTAGATGAAGTGGAAGAAAAGCTCATCATACTTTCCAGGATGCAGTAAAACACAGCTGCACACACACTCCCAGTCTCGTCTTCATGCAAGTTCTTCAAAATCTATTTGCATTTTCCTCCAGGCTGTACAGATAGGGAAACAAATTAGCTTACAGGTATTCCAGAGCCTGTGTGTTTGTGTGGAAGAGGGATGCAGGTGGCCGTTTCACTGTTTTATCTACCTGCTCCTCAAACAGCTAATCTAGCCGGTGGACAAAAGACAAGAGCAGGAGATAAAAGAGGAGACGGACAGAGGAGAGCTGATCAAGATGAAACAGAACGAGCTTCTCTAATAATCTCTGCAGAGTCCTGAACTCTGGCTTTTAACACAAGATAAACAACGACAACAGGAGAACAGAGAGGAAGAGGCTGCTTTACGGAGTTGCATAGAGGGATTGTTATTGTTTTGAGGCATCATTATACTAGTGTTCAGTGTACGTTAAATGTGCATTCATTACTTCAGAATTTCATATTGTGAAATCCTACTTTTCTTTGCATCCAGAGACAATTAAGTACTTTTCTTACACCAAATGTTGCTCTTTTTATGTTCTCTTCTTTGTATTTTGCAAAATGATCTAATATCTGATCAATTTTCATATCAAAATTACGTCAGATACGGTTTCTGCAGGCTATCGCTGAACATTTACACTAGCAGGTCCTCATCTTTGTATTTAAAGCCTACTTTACATCTGCTGAACTCAGAAGCTACAGACCACTCTCTGAGTGGCTGTTCAGCTAAGCTACTAAATACAAAAGAAATCTCAGCTATCTTGTGATAATGATTCGTGCCTCTGAGAATTAAAACCAACATCATTGGTGTTCCAGTGTGTATGCCGTTGTTAGCAATAAGTAAAAATTCTAGCCCAACCCTCCACCAGTCTGTGCACGTTCTCTCCAGGCTGTCCCATTAATTGTTTTATGGGCTTGAGTCTGATTTAAACAATTCCTGACAGTTGCCTTAATGACAGAAACCAGTTCGGATGAGATCATACAAAGAGCAACATGGAAGCATGTATGTGTATACTTACACATGTTTATGATAAAAGAAGCAGTGAGGATGAGGAGCTGACGCGCAGACATCACATCACTGAAAGCACAGAGCTCTGCCATACCTCTCAGTCTGTTAACAGAGACTACAGCCTGCACTCATCTTCACTCATTACATCGGTTACAACAGAACAGATGATCAGTTTATGCTTCTTTGTCCTCCACCTGTCCGTAATCGAGCGCTGTGCTCCCTCTTCCTCACTTGTGTCCCACTGCTGCACTGTTTCACTGTGTGTTTACAGAGTGGAGGAGGCTGGCAGTGCCACTTTTTAACAGCTTTTCCCCCTCATCATGCCAAAAATAAACTCTTAAAGTTATATACATGGGTATAATGTTGAGTAATTACACTGCTCGGAATGTGGGTTTTTAAAAGGGTTCTTAAATTAAGAAATGTGGCAAGTGGACCTGGCAGTACATCTTGTAATCTGCAGTAAAGTGAAGTGGCTCTGCACTGGTGGAAAAATAGAAAAACTGGTTCCCAAGCACGCCGTATCTGGCTGGCCTCAGGTTTGAGATGGGAATCACACCTCTAGAGTCATCTTCTCTAAATAAAACAAAAAGGCCAAAAAAATAAATACATGAAAACAGAGAGGCAAAGTTAGTGGAAGCAGAATAAAAGATAGCAACTACAAGCTAGCTATGAGGACTGACAGCACCAGTGTATTTTACTCTATTTCTCCACAATTAACTCATTATTTGGTCTTCAGTAAAACATATAAAAGGAGAAAATCAAAACTTTTTTTTTTTTTGGCCATTTTGCAACTTCTTTTTGCCACTTCGATCCCATAATTGCCCTTTTTTTTTAAACCATTTTTTGCCACTTTTCGTCCATTAAAGCTACCCTTTGCCATTAAATATCACTTGTTTCCTTTTTTTCCCAATTTTTGCCTCTTCTTTTTGCCAAATTTTTCCCATTATTGCCCTTTTTTTTTAAACCATTTTTTGCCACTTTTCATCCATTGAAGCTACCTTTTACCATTACATACCACTTGTTTCCTATTTTTGCCCAATTTTTATCACTCTTGACTGCTTTTTTGCCCATTTTAGTCACTTTTCACTCATTTTTGTCACTTCCCACCCATTTTGCTACTTTTTGACCATTTTTCCGCCTTTTCCCCCCATTTTCACCTCTTTTTACCCATTTTTTGCTGCCTTTTGAACATTTTTGCCACCTTTAACTTAATTCTATTGCTACTTCAAGCTGTTTTTGCCAGTTTTCACCTCTTAGATTGTGGATCTTGCAAAGGTATTTTTCAACAATTGGGCTCTTTGGTTGAGCAGGGTTGAGTTACGCTGTACCAGAAGCTAAACTCAAGCTAATCTCACGAGGTAACTGTATGAGTAAAAAGTGAATTCAACCAAGTTTATTCACATGGCCGAGCAGATTTTAAAGACAGCCTTTGTGCTGCATCCAGGTCAGATCTTCATCATGGCCCCTGTCATTGCTTTCACACCTATGTTGAGTAAATGTAGACTGTGAAATCCTCAGGAGGATGGAAACTGAGAGGCAGCATTCTTGTCAAGGTAGGAACTTGTGACAGCAACAGGGCCTCTATGAGGAGACAGAAACCTGTCCATCTCCCTATGAGATCATGTACATAACATCCACATGTTGCGGTACATTCTTTGTTGTTGCTGAGCTGAATTCCAGTGCACTACATGGAAAAAGCAACCTCATCCTTTTCAAAAGGATTCCTCTCATTCTTTCAGCATTCTTAGACCTTGTTTTAAACATTCTCAGCAGAACTAGAACCACTTTTCTCCCACAGAGTCTGAGCTGCTTGAGACGGAGTAAAGACGAATGAACCTGAAAGACTAAACTCAGGTGGAGGCAGAGAAACATGCAGGTGTTGTTTTTCTGCACAGTTCCCCCGCACGGCTTTTAATGCAAAAAGAAAGAAACTCTGAGGATAAAAGGCTGCAGAAGTTCAAGGTTTATGAGCCTGGTACCGGAGCCCAAGGACTCGCTGGGATCATTATAACACACTCCTCTGTCACTGTCACCGCTGCTCTCGTTAACCTCGGCCTGGGTCACACATACCAGCTACTGTACACCCACACGCACACATCATTTGCATTCTTATTGCTACATCTATTGCATGCTCACAAACACCATCAGTCACATTCCCCTAAATTGAATTCACAGATACACACATGCATCCCATTTACATCTATTAGAAAACACAGTTACAGCTAAATTACACATGTGCACAGCCCATGAATGCACACACTCTCAGTTTGGTAAACAATGTGGATGCAGACGCTCATGTACGGCTCCAAAGCTGATCCTGAATGATGGATTTACAGAGTATGTGTGGCACAAACACATATCCCATTTACATTTGTATATAAAACAAACGACGGCACAAACAAGCTCATCAGAGGCAGCAGTAGCTTGTTAGCGCTGCACGCTAATATGCAGAATAGCTCCACTCACCCGTTTTTAGCATCCCACTGACACAAACACAAACAGAGCTGTTCCACTGGGGGTGAGAGAGAAAGGGAGAGAGAGCGAGGTGAGGGACAGTGGGATGCATGATAAGAGCAATGAGGAGTGAGACAGATGGAGCTCCCACTCTTGGTTGACTTCCTCTACATCAACGGAGGCCGAGCGCCGAACAAACTCGCAGCCTCAGAAAGAGCCCTTGCTTCGCTCACCATAGCTTCTTCCTCTGCCAACCATCTGTTAGCACGGCAAACTATCCGTGGGAGCCGTGCCTCCATTGTATCACAGCGCTGTCAAGACGCCGCTGCACGGCGAAACACTGAAAAATCACCATCTGTCATTCCAGCCACTCAAGGCTCTCCCAAAGCATCCGGAGTTATTTTTAAAGGAGAGGTTTGCTAACCAGAGAATCACTCAGCTGCAGATCACGGCCCTGAAATGATCTTTTACTTTAGTTATAAGCCAAGGAAAGAGCTTTGATCCAGGTTTTACTGTGCTGTATTTACACAAAGCAGTCCGGTTTGGTTCAGTATAGTTTGGTATGGTAAACCCAGATCTTTCTGACGTCAGGCAGGCAGCAGGGTCACAGTCTTCAGATTAGAGCTGCAGTCAACCAAAGAAAAACTCTGCTGACTGAAAATACTCCCATCCACTAGAGATGTTCTTAGACATATAGATTCCCATCTGATTGAATGCAAATATCAGAGCATTTGGTTGACTAATCCAAGGTTGAAAAAAAAAAAAAAAAAAAAAAAAAAAAAAATTACCTTCCATAAACCAACTTCACACTGCAGCAGTAAAGAAATGTCACACCTTAACAGACTGAAGTTGGTTTGCAGAATGCGGCTAATATTAGCAGGGTTAGGACTACCAGCCTTCAGTCCTTCATGCAGATTAAAGTCCACATCCCTGAGATGAATGTAAGATCTGCCGTAACTCCTGAGCACTTAAACCCTCTGGGGTCCAGGTTATAATTGGCTGTTTTTGACTACTTTTGATTTTATGTTTATATTTCACCTTAAAAACTGTTTACCCTGCCTTGTCTGGTATCATATTCTTCAGCTACAACCTCACGTGCGTGATTTCAGTTCTTCAGACTTTCAGAAGTCTTGTGTGATCTCGTCTAAGCAGAGGAGAAGAGGGAAGAGTCAACTACCTGCCGCCAACTAGTGGTCAGGGGGTGAAATTACACCACAAACTACCGCACCAGCAAAGTAAGTTATTACTTTAAAAAATATTAATATTGCATTTTAAAATATCGATACAGCTTTGCGCCACGAAATATTGCGATACATCAGAGTATCGACACTTTCTAACACCTCTATTTTGTCCCCACAGATTTAATAGATTTTTCTATTACTTTTACCATTATTTTATGATTATGATTATTTAATATTACTTTATAATGATTTATTCTTATTTCATGGCTTGCCTTTTATACTGTGAAGCACATTGGTCAACCCTGATTGTTTCAAATTGCCAATATAAATAAAGTTGAATGGAACAGATTTGACTTGAATCAGACATTCAGCTCAGGGATGTGGATGTGGATACTTGGGTTATGTGAGTGGACCCAGAGATGCACACAAGTCATTTTTTGCAAGTCCAAGTCAAGTCTCAAGTCTTTGATAATGTCCAGTCTGCTTAGACCACTGCATTTTTCTGAGGATTTTAAATCCTGTACTGTATTATCACCATCATTAGGGTGGGGTTTTGTCTGTGGCCGGCTCGCTGAGGTGTGCACATGTGTAAACTTATATATTAACCAGGCTTGACATTAACTTTTTTTCACACCAGCCAATGTGACTTTTGGCTAATAGCCACTGTGTTTCACTAGCCACAGTTCTGTTGTTGGGAATGTATGTGTAATATTTATCATATGTACCTCTGCTATAACATCCCTCATCAACATGATCAGTATCAGCTCTCCTCTTATTAAGCTCCTCTCTGTGTACATATGAAACACTACAGACACATGAGTCAGACTTCACTGATAGAGACAGACACTGAGACACTGGAGATTAGATGTTCTTGTCATTTGTCCGATATATTTCTTCAATGGTAGTAATTCTAATCTAACACAAAACACTTACTGTTAATGAACTGTTTATTCTGAAAAATAAACAAATAAATAAATAAAAACTCAATCAGCATTTCCAATTGTCACTCAGACAGATCTTCAACAGAGTATGCTGAGTATTTCTCCATTCTCCTTAAGAAACTGTCATTATTTATGGTGTAAATGTCTTTATATGGGTAAAATCAAGCTAAATTTTACTTTATTCAGCTGAACTCTCCTGGACTCCTTAGTTACTGATTTATCTGTAACAGCCTGGTACCTATCTGTCTCTGTTTCTCGCTGACTCCATCAGCCATATTTAAAGTTCTAATGTTCCTATTGTCTTTTATGTCTGTTTATTATCAATAAGCGGCAATGCAGGAGCGCACACAAACAGCGCTGACGCTGATCCTCAGTGGTCAGAGGAGCTTTAATGCAGGACAAAAGAGTTTAGGTATTCTGAAAGTTTTGCCTCAACACACTGAAGTCTAAAGTCTGCAGTCTGCCAACATGTTAGCGTGCGTTTCAGAGTAGGTGTGTGTGTGTGAGCGTCCTGGTTGTGTGTCATTGTTATGCAGCATGAACGAAGATAAGGGAGAGAGGAGAGCGGCTGTTGGTGCTGCATAAAAGACGCACGAAGCGTCAAACGGAAGAGGAGGAAAGGGGCAAAAAATAACAGGGGGACAAGAGATCATGATGGCAAAATTAGAAACCGGAGCACGAGTCCCAAATCACGAGTCTGAGTTGAGTCTCGAGTCTTTTGCGCACAAGTCCAATTCAAGTCCCTGATGTGTGCGACTTCAGTGTGACTCAAGTCCAAGTCGCGGACTCGAGTCCCCATCTCTGAGTGGACCTAGCACGGCATCTGGACAATGTATCCCCATTTTCTACATCAAGCTAGTGCTAGACTGCGCTGTTCCTATGAGATGCTAAGCAGTTAGCAGTTCTTTATATCAAATTAAAAAGAATTGTGACAGCAAGTCAGTGGTCATAAAGAATCAATCAATTAAAAAAATCAATTAATCTTTGTACGTATAGCACCAATTCATAAGTGAAGCTGAGCTCAGCAGTAGCTATGTTTAGCACCATTACAGTGGCAAGGAAAACCGTCTACAGAGGCTACTAGTGTTGGGTGGCTGCAGTACAGTTCAGATGGAGTGTTTGACCAGGATTTTACCAGAAAAAAAAAAAAAAAAAAACTTCTAATAATTACTTTAACCAACCTGTACACCACATTTCGAATTATTATGCAAATGATGTTTTTCCTCTGATTTTCCTAAATAGTCGATGCAAATGACAGTCAGTATAATTTTCAAGTCATCAACCATCAGAGCATAATTCAAATGTTATTAAACAAAACATCCCAATGATAACTTTTTTTTTCAAACACTCAAAATGCACTGTTCCACTTTATTAAGCACAAAAGAGTTTCAAAACATTTTTTAGGTTGTAAAGAACTGAAAATGGTCATGTGTTGAATTTGCTGCATTAGGAGGTCATATTTACTGAAATCAAAGCTATTTCAATCAAAAACATCTTAACAGGCCAAGTTCCATGTTACAGTGGAGCCCTTCTTTGATATCACCTTCACTATTCTTGCATCCATTGAACTTCTGAGTTTTTGGAGTTTCTGCTTGAATTTCTTTGCAGGATGTCAGAATATCCTCCCAGAGCTGCTGTTTTGATGCTAACTGTCTCCCACCCTCATAGATCTTTAGCTTGAGGATGCTCCAAAGGTTCTCAATAGGGTTGAGGTCAGGGGAGGATGGGGGCCACACCATGAGTTTCTCTCCTTTTATGCCCATAGCAGCCAATGACACAGAGGAATTCTCTGCAGCATGAGATGGTGCATTGTCATGCATGAAGATCATTTTGCTACAGAAGACACGGTTCTCTTTTTGCACCATGGAAGAAAGTGGTCAGAAACTCTGTATACTTTGATGAGGTAGTTTTCACACCTTCAGGGACCCTAAAGGGGCCTACCATCTCTTCCCATGATTCCGACATAAAACATGACTCCGCCCCCTCCTTGCTGACATCACAGCCTTGTTGGGACATGGTGGCCATCCACCGGCCATCCACTACTCCTCCACCTGGACCATCCAGGGTTGCACGGCACTCATCAGTAAACAAAACTGTTTGAAAATGAGTCTTCATCTATTTCTGGGAACACTGCAACCATTTCTGCTTGTGAGCATTGGTTAGGGGTGGCTGAATAGTAGGTTTATACATGACTGCATAAACTGTGGCCCACTTAATAATGTGGAACATCCTTCTTAAGTAGTAACTCACCTGGCAAACTAATGATCACAGGTGTCTGAGACTGACTTCAGTGATCCAAAGAGCCCTGAGACACAACACCACCCATGAGTGTCATTGAAAAACAAAATTGAATGTTTATGACACTAAAATCCCATTTGCATAATAATTTGGAATGCGGTGTAATTCAGGCATAACAGGAAATTTTAAGACATTTGGAATGAAATTTGCTATTAAGAGCCACTGGTTTAAATAATGCATGGATTACAAGAACTACATAAAAGTAACTAGAATGCATGCTTTAAGTTTAGAGTTTCACACTTGCTCAAGTTCATCAAATTCAACTGAATTCACATTGCCAGGATTGAATTTGCATTTTCTTTGCATGTGATAAGGTTTGACTAATTTAGATCTGTTTTTGCAGTAAAGGTAGAATATGTTCTTCTGGCTTATATTTCAGTTCAAGCACAGCCACATAAACAACAGCAGCCACCGACACAGACAGCACACTCACAACGTCACACAAACAGGAGACTGTTTAATCCCGCAGAAGTGTCAGGCTGTCAAACAAAGACTGTTTACGAGCGTTAATCCTCGTCTCCATCACTGCAGCGTACTTAGCTACAGTATGATCTGCCTGCCACACAAACACCTGCGCTCACTCTCACCTGAAGTTCACTTGGCTCATCTTGGCAGGGGCGTCGTAATGAGCAGGAGGGTCTTCTGTGCGCAGTCGCTCCAACGTTCCTTTCAAAACATGGTTGATTTCCTGGAGAAAACATAAACAAACGAGTGAGTGATGTTGCTCGGGTTAGATTTTCTAAACTGAACGCACATAAAGACAAGTCAAGGAGGCCAATTGCCAATTAGTAAAACAATCTAACGTCACAATCAATCACCTTTGGACGGCGAAGGAAGAACGGCGGCCGGACGCTGCTGTCCCTCCTTCAGTCTGTGTACATTTCTATCCGTCTACCTCTCCCTCCCCCCTCCCTGCCACCATGTCAGACAAGGCTCTATTTTTAAGTCGACAAAATCAACAACCCCAGGGGGAAAACAAATAAAAATGAAGACAAGAGGGGGAGAGAGCGACAGAGAGAGGGAAATGGAGGAGCGTCAAACTGCTGCGAACACACTCAAGGAGCGGGAGAGCCAAATTACCCCCAAATCACTAACGACAAGAAGGGTGCAATTAGGTCCTTCTGCCTTGTCACTTTCATTGTGTCACCAGTACTAATGGCTAAAAAGCTCCCGCCCACCACCAGTCCTGCTCCTTAGCTAACCCCCCACAACTCCCCGATGGACTCTCTGTCACACACGCTGAGTAAATACACAACACCCACACATCAAATCCCTGCAAATATTACCTACACTGAAGCGACTGCAGAGCTGTAAAAATACAAAAATGACGGGTGTTTATGAACAAATGTGTATGCTGCCAACACAAATAGTGACCCACTTATCTGGGCAGTGTGAGATTACCCCACAATAGAGCGTGGATGTGCATGTGCGGGGGCAGAAAAGAGGAGCTGGAGGCTCTATTGTTGCTGTGCATCTTCCCCGCAACGCCATTAGCCAAGGCTTCTCCTCCTACACGTCATCACCAGCGACACACAGAGCAGGTGAACGCTCAGCAACACAGCTGCACTTGTTGTACATCAGGAATGTAACACAAAACATGACACAAAAACACACCTCTGTCTGTTTGACATTTACACACAAAAATCACACAAACCTTTGTCTTTAATGCTTCAAAAGTTAAGGGATCACGACATAATGCCCAGTGAGAACACTCCCCGTACATGCAGACATAAAAACAGCAGCTCCGTGAATCAGGCACCCTGCTGCTGCTCAGCCAATCAGCTCGCACCGCCTCGCTGCTCGTATCTCCACACACAAAGGAGAGGCATTAGAGCCATAAGCATCCCTCCCACTCTGTCACAGCCATATACCATGCTATAATGCTGTAATATGCTCTAGATCTCATTATAGAGATGGCATTTATGGATACTCGGGTGACACAGCTCACTTAAATGTTCACTTTCTTTACTGCTGCTGCTACTGACTGTCATTATATATCTACCTGTGTGACCACAGTGCTACATCTCTTATCCTGGTTCTGCTGAAGCCCAAAGAGCACAGGATGGATAGTTATGATTCTAACAGTGATTAAAAGTTAAATAAAGTCTGATTAATAGAATGGCTGCTTGAACTGTTGGTTGGAAATGCCAGGGGACACCTGTCTACTGCACCTCTCTAACCTGACACACAAGACAGACCGTTTCACAGCTCTTTCACAATACTTTGCTAACATTAGCAACATTAGCTATCATGGCTTGATCCCGTGTTGTTGTTAGCATCTTTGCTAACATTAGCAACATTAGCTATCATGGCTTGATCTCGTGTTGTTGTTAGCATCTTTGCTAACATAAGCAAAGATGTGCTTTACCTGAAGGTGGAAATTAAGACTCATGCTTCAGTGTAAAGACAGTTCATCACTGCAGCATGTACACAGTTTTATCTTTACTAACATTCTCCAGCTTTTTAAAAAGAAGACTGCCATTAAGCAGACCTGGGTCTGTTTCCTCACTCATCACTGCTGGCTGTGTCTGACCCTCTCACCTCTTCACCCCAAGCATTTAAACATTCGTGCTGGAGGACTACGGGAGCAAGCTGTGGTCAAACTTAGTCATATGATTCAGGGCTGAAGTTAGGAGTTAGCACTGTTGCCTCACAGCAAGTACGTTCCTGGTTCGCTTCCTGGTCAGGGCCTTTCTGTGCGGAGTTTGCATGTTTTCCCCGTGCACATGTGGGTTCTCTCCAGGTGCTCCAGCCTCCTCCCACCACCAAAGACATGCTCATTAGGTTAACTGGTGACTCTCAATTGCCCGTAGGTGTGAGAGTGAACGTGCCTGATTGTCTGTCTCTATTTGTCTGCCCTGCGATTGACTGGTGACCAGTCCAGGGTGTACCTAGCCTCTCGCCAAATAACAGCTGGGATAGGCTCCAGCGCTCCAGAACCCCCCCAGAATTGGACTGAATTATCTTGTGCTGTTTATTCCCACCCCCCTTGTGTGCCAGGGCACATGACTAAAGTAAAACAGGATAAACTAAACATGCTTTAACCTCCTATGAGCCTTCTGACAACATAATTGCAATTTTCTACCGGTAGATTTTTGAGAAAATTTTCTATACTGTCCATTGAAGTTTAAGTTTTTCATTTGAAATACTGGGAGAACTTGCTATCAAATTTTCAGGAATTTTCATAGTGAATTTTTTGAATATATCTTGGAATATTTCCCGATTTTTTACGGAAAATTTTGTTTATTTTTGTATGTTTTTGAGAGCTTCTTTGGAAGTGTTTTTGCATTGAAACTTATGAATATTTGCATGAAGAATTAGGATTTTTGGGGGGGTAAACAGAGAATTGTTTCAGGATTGTTATTTTGTGTAAATTCAGGAAATTTATTTGTAATTTTTGGGAAATTTTATGTGACTTATCTTAGGAAACTTTGCATCAAAACTTTTCTGGAAACTTAGGACATTTATTTTTTAATTGAGGGAATCTGATTTGGATTTGGGAAACAAGGTGTCCTTTAACATTTCTAGAATTTAATGGAATTTTCAGGGAATTAGTAGGCATATTTGGAGGAATGTTCCATCATTTTTCATGGAATTTTGGGAAATACATTTGTACTTTTGGGAGAATTTTCTTTTAGAATTTTCTAGGAATGTAAATAGAATTTGGAGAGGAGGGGGGGTTTCATTAAAATTTATGCTTTATGATAAAATTTCAGTGAAACATTTGAGGATTATTTAAAGAAATTCAGGGGTGTTTTTTATGCGACACTTTAATAATAAAAAACTAAAATAATACTAATGGATTTTCAGAACTTTTCAGATATTTTAGGAAGTTTCTTTGGAATTTTTTGTTGATTTTGGACTTCATTTGTGGTCTAAATTAATTCCTGTTCAAAGTCAAGGCTGAGCTTTCAAACATAAGAGGTTCAAATTATCCTGATTGAGTGGGAGAAAATAAAAATGCATTCCACACAAAAGCTCAGGCCTGAGGAGGTTAAAGGAACATCAATGCTGAACCTGGTACATGTTATTTTATGCCAAAGATGACGTGGTCATTTTGGTTGTTCATATAATTTCAAGTAAGTTCAAGTAAGTTCAAGTAATTACATCATTATGAAAGGTAAACCAGCTTTGTTAGATAACGTGATAAATGAGTAAACTTTTCTTGTTAACACAGAGTACAACAAAATATGTGGATTAAAGTCCACTTAGGGCTTTCATACATCATTTGTCTATAGTTCCACATTCTCAGCCCACTGAAAGAAGCCCCCTTTAGGGCTCTCACCCACCAGTTAGGAACCACTGATTCAGACCAATGGTGGTATGTCATCATTAAGTTAAACCTGCATAGAGGAGTCAGACTAAAGAATAATTCTGACTTGAATAGAGTGAAAAAGCTCCAACTTGAAAGCTGTGAGAGACTCAGAAGCCCTTATTCTAAAGAAACTCCAGCCTGCAGTTATTTTGTTCAAAATGATCTGTTTTCTTCACTCAGTGACAGGCTTTGTGGTCCCAGGACAAACGCACAAAATAATTTGTGAAACCTGTCGAGAAGCTCGTCTAAGCACAACTAACAGACTGCTATTGTGCCGCTCGCCGCCGTGCTCAGGTTTTTCTGGATGTTTGGGTGCTGTTTGCACTCTGAGGTGTGGCTGAGTGACAGCGCTGTGAGCACCTATGAGATATGAGGTGTGTGGTTCTTGTCAGATGGATGAGTAATGAGGTGTGTTCTTCTTCTGTGTGTTTCCTCTGCAGCTGGAGTCATCTGCTGAGTGTCATGTGGTTGAAAAATATTATGTGTGTGTTGTATGTTTGCACTCCGCAGGATCACAACTTCTGTGTGTGCGCCGCTGCTCCTTGACCCTCGTCATATCCATCACGTCAACAGACTGCCGTGTTCACACTCGTCTTCTCTGGGAAAACACAAACTTACACGCACTAACGCAGGACGGTCCTCGAGGGACGGACTCCAAGAAACACACCGCATCCAGCTGTTAGCGTGAGAAATGGACAGAGGAAGAATTTATAGAAAAACAGCAGAGTTCTTCAGCTCACACAGTCAGCAGGTGAAGAGGAACCTCTTTGTTGTCTCTATTGTGACAGCATAAGGATGCACTGATGGCAATTATTATCAGAACAAGGACAATTTGGGTACTGATACAGAGTAGGAATAAGAATTCTCAATAATACCATTAAAGTTCCTAAAATTATTTTCAAAGTTTGTTTTATTTTCATGGGACGTTGCTTACCCTCCTCTTGATAATTTAGCAGTGCATGTTTAAAAATCTTCTCCACTTTTTGACCCTGAGTTAAGTTGAAACACCACCAAACTGTCGACATAGCTCCAACTTTGTCTTAGTGGCCATATCAAGAGATGCTAACATCACACTGTAAAAAACTGGTTCTCAACCTGAGGTCTGTACTTTATACTGGTATATAGCGAAACACCCTTACCACATTTTTCCAGATCAAGTACGAGTACTTAGACTGAGCACTCACTGATACCAAGTCCAAATATGAGAACTTAAAAATACCATAAATGCTTGAAATACAACAAATGAACTGGACATGCTGACATTGTCAGAGTTAGAAATAATGATTCTAATGAAAAATGTTCTTTAAACTTTGCTTTCATAGAAAAAAAAAAAAAACAAACACTTTTTGCAGCAGTTAAAGCCGTGCAGACCTGAGGCATGCTAGCTGTCAGTTTTTCAAGCTAATCTGATGAGATTTCCCCCCATGCTTTCTGGAGAATCTCCTACAAGATGGATTGGCTTGATGGATTCTTCCTTCGTACCGCGTTCAGATCTGAAGACTGTGCTGGCCACTCCATTACAGTCAGAATTCTGTCTGCTTATTCTTTAAATATTTCGTAGACACCTTGGAGGTGTGTTTTGGATCAGTGTCCTGCTGTAGGATGAAACTGGCCCCAAGCAAGTGCTGTCCACAGGTTATGGCATGGCATTACAAAATATTGTAATAACTTTCTTTCCCCAAGGTCCCTTCCACTCTTTACAAACCTCCTATTCTACCATCTCCAAAGCTCCCAGACCGTCACGCTGCCTCCACTTCTCTGACTGATGGTTTTAAGCTCTGTTCTTGCATCTTTTCATGTGTTCTGTGTCTCACAAATGTTCTTCTGTTTGATCCAAAGTCCTCAGATTTGGACTCATCCGTGCACACCTTCTTCCTGTCTTCCAGTGTCCACTCTTTTTTCCCTTATTAGTAAAATGGTTTGTAGCAGTGCAACAGGGTTAACTTGGATTAGCAGCCATGCGAGGAGATTGATGCAGAGGACTGACAGTTGCTGGGAACTGTTTGTGAACTGCATGAAAATGTTTTTCTTTGGAAAACATGGAAATTTTCCAGTGATCCCAAGCTTTTGAGCGGTAGTGTATGTGTTCGAGCACGAGTGCTTAGGCTGCAGCAAACTTCTTAAATGAAGAAAACTGGTTTTAAAGCAGAGTTACACATCACATTTTTTAAATGTCTAGAGTGTGTTGTTGTACAACAAACACAAAAGAGATTAAAAAGAGTAAAATAAGGCAATCATGTCTTAAAAGGAACCCAACATGATCAGACAAGTTCATCCTATTGGATAAATATTTCTATCTCTTAAAACTGAACAAAAGAACTCACTAGATATCTGCATTTTAAGTAAATGTGAACACGCCGAGATGCAGAGAATTTGAAGAATTGAGGTCTTGCCTATTATTTCCACAGCGACATTTATCAGCCATTATAGACAGGATAATGATAGAGAGCCATAACTTCCCTGTTGTAACAAATCTGTACGTCCACAACGGTAGAATATGTTTGCAGCCTGTTTGTTGACACAGATGAAGGACAGGACGTTAAATGCACCTGTTCTCTAAACCTCTGCTATTTGTGAAGCTTTCTGTTTCCATATTTATGCTACAAGGAAAGATAAACACAGTATGAGTACACTTCCAGTTTGTGCTTTTCAGAATAAAAGCCTGCTTTAGTGTTTCTTTGGGGAAACTCCTTCTGTTTGTAAAGAATGCTTTTATTTTGAAGAGCTCCCGGCACGGTTCCACTATAGAATGAATCAAGTCATCACTCCTTGTGAAGTTTTTGTTCTGCTCTGTTGAAGAAAGTTAGTAAAAGCATGCTGTTGACTGATAGGATGACTTTTGTGCTCATTTTGTCAGGTTACACTTACTGTATGGGGTACACTGATTGACTGCTAAACCAGCTGTAATAACAGAGTGCTGAAGTAACTGTATCGCTAACGGCTAATCTGGCTTGCAGAACAATGTGATCGGACACCCCTACTTTTCTTTGACAGAGAGCATCATAAACAAGTATCATGTTTCAGCTGATTTTGTAGCTGCTAATTCAGCTAAAAACAGGAGCAACCCCTTGTTTTTGTACCTGTTAGCCATCCAGACTCAGCACCAGGTTTAAAACACCAGAATCCTCCTTTACAGTGTCAGCGTTTTACATCACAGCTGAGAGAACAGCAGACAGACTGTAACATATTAAAGTCTGACTTTCTGCTGTGTTAACATGCATTGCATCAGTGCACCTCGAGGTGTTGAAAACCAGCCAAAAAAACGTGGGAGGCAGAGCTGAGGGAGCAGGACAGAGAGAGAGGACGAGGAGACGCAGAAGAATCCACCGGCTACTGCTTATAAATGTCTCGTTTATTAGCAACGTACATGGCAGAAAGTCTGGACCAATTAAAAGGCTGACTGCATGTTTAGCACTGCTGGCTAGTTTCATTAGCACGCCTGATCAAGACGAACAGAGAGCGATATGTGTTTAGACTTAATGTGAGTCAAAGAGAAGCAGGCTGACCTCTGCCTTCACTATAACAGGCAGCTAAATCAATTAAAAGGGCAGGGCGCATATTTATCACTGTACCAGCCTTAATTAGACTTTATCTGGCTTTCAGTACCTCCTTCAAGACAAAAGCAGCACACAAGAGTGTGTGAGTGTGTGTGTGGAGATAAGGGGGTAGCAGAGGAGCGGTACAGTGGATGGATGAAGTGATTGTGTATTGATCTTTAGAAGTCCATCAAGTTCCAGACTCAATATGGCCAAGAGCTGTGACGAACCTCTAGCTTTACACACTCCAAACACATAAAGCACACACACACACACACACACACACACACACACACACACACACACACCACAATAGTCATTGTTTGCCTCTGTTTGGGTGTCTAATTTATGATTTTAACAGTCTTGAACATATCTTTCACTTCATAGATTGTTCAAAACCATCAGTTTCTGAATGCCAAGATTTCAGAATACTCAGACGTACTTCATTCACAGAGCTTCAGCTAAAACCCTCATATTTCCTCAGTGCTAACTTTCAAATGAAGCCCAACTTTTCCATATTATCCATAAAATAAGGATGAGAAGGATATGAGAGTGAGTTGTTTTAGATGAGGGAGCTGTAATCCCTCAGCTGAAGGATTACATGCAGAGGAACTCTATAATCACAGAAATCTGATTCATCACTTTATATTTGCATGTTGATACCTTTTGTTGTGTTTACATGCATAATAGATATCCTCATTGTAAATGTAGATTAGTGATATTAGGGAGACTGAAACACTATGGTGATTTACATTTGAATACATGCATCAGAAACTCTTAGTAAGAGACGGTTACAGAGGCTGATCTTTATCCTTAAATCAAACTCTTTCCTTACACTGAGCACACAGTATTCAACATTTTGCACATAGTCTATATCAGTGTTACTCAACCAGCTCAACCAAAGAGTCAAAATGTTGAAATACCTTTGCAAGAGCCACAATCTAAGTGAAAAGTGGCCATAAACATAAGATAAAGCTGGCAAAATAGGTGAAAAAGATGCAGAAAAAGTGGCCAAAAACGGGTGAACGGGTAAAATAGGCAGAAAATGGCAGAGAGGGGTGAAAAATGATTAAAATTGCCAAAAAAGCAGCAAAAAGGTAGAGAAAAATGAGTGAAAACCAACTAAAACTGGCAAAAAGCAGCAAAAAGGCAGGAGAAAATGAGTGACAAGTGACTAAATTGGCAAAAAGCAGCAAAAAGGTAGAGAAAAATGAGTGAAAACCAACTTAAACTGGCAAAAAGCAGCAAAAAGGCAGGAGAAAATGAGTGACAAGTGACTAAATTGCCAAAAAAGCAGCAAAAAGGTAGAGAAAAATGAGTGAAAACCAACTAAAACTGGCAAAAAGCAGCAAAAAGGCAGGAGAAAATGAGTGACAAGTGACTAAATTGGCAAAAAGCAGCAAAAAGATGGGGGAAATGAGCGTGCAGGTGGTAGAGTGGTTTAAGGCCCGTACCATGTACCATGTACATGGGCGGCGCGGGGTTCGAATTCAGCCTGTGGCCCTTAACCACGTGTCTCTCCCAACTCTCTTCCCTGTTTCCGAGTCAATCCACTGTCCTTCATCTATCCGAAAGGCATGAAAAGGCCTAAAAATAAATCTTAAAAAAAAAAAAAAAAAAAAAGGTGGGAGAAAATGAGTGAAAAATAACTAAAATTGGTTTAAAGCAGCAAAAATGTGGGATAAAATGATAAAAAAATAACTAAAATTGGCAAAAAGGAGAAAAAAGGTGGGAGGAAATGAGTGAAAAATAACTAAAATTGGTTTAAAGCAGCAAAAAGGTGGGGTAAAATTATTAAAAAAATAACTAAAATTGGCAAAAAGGAGCAAAAAGATGGGGGAAAATGGTAAAAAGTGACATTTACTGGCAAGAGACACCTTAAATGGGCAAAATGTGGCAAAAAAAGGAAAAGATGGGCTTTCCCTTTTTTATGGTTTTCGGGGGGAATAATATTTCAAATTTAGACATAAAAGAGCCACATGTGGCTCTAGAGCCACGTGCTGAGTATCAGTGGTCTATATCGACTGTGTGCATATGAAACTGTAGTTTTCCCACTGTATCATCTGTCTATTTAACGCTGTTTTCAATTACACGCCCTTTTATACCTAAAAAGATGAAAGATCAATAAGGCATTCCTTAATCGCAGAAATTTTAAAAAGGGGGCCCTGATGGACAGTGACCTCAAAAATCGTGACCTTTGGGCCAGGTTTAGCCCACCAGCACCAATGATCTGGCCAAAACTCCTGCTTCAGTTCTTTCTTCCGTGATCAGTGACATCTAAAAACTGTAGCTGTGCTGTGGAGGAAAACTCAGATGTTTGGGTCAGATCATACCCCTTATATTGACGCTACAGACTCAGAGCTGCTGCTCCTCTACCGCATGCAACTCCAGACTCTCTTTCCTAATAACCTGTCATTGCCCCCTTAAAATGGGGCCAAAAGCCAGACCCCCAAAATCTTTATATATTATGTTGTTATATTTGCTCTGATGTATTTTAATACTGCACATTTTCACTGTGTGATGCCCTTTTAGTAAAGCTCCTTAGGCTCATCAGCAATCCAATGCATAAAAGTAAACATTTAATCTTTCATTCTGTTTTAAATTGTGTTGCACAGACATTTTGTCAACAATGGCACTGTTTCTTTCCACTGATAGTGCTCACAACCTCAGTGGTCCTCAACGCGGAGGTCGGGACCCTCTTGGGGGTTGTGAGACACTAAGAGGGGGTCGCCAGATGCTTTAAAAACAAATCAGGTTTTTTTTCAGTGACTTCAGATTTTATGATTTACCCATTTTAATCAAAATATATAAAATTAGTTGAATGAAAAAAAACGTTGGTCATTTGGTAAATTTATGATGAAATCAAAGTATTTAAAAAAGCTGTAAAAATTAAGTCTGCACACAGAACTGTCTGGGCCCCTGAAAACCCAGAGAACGGGTCCTCCCAGCTCTGATTTATTGATGATATCAATGCATGCATGTCGGACAGTGTTGTAGGACTCGAGTCGGGCTCGAGTCCGAGTCCTGGACTCGAGTCCTGATTTGGCAGACTCATGACTGGACTTGGACTTGAGCACTGATGACTCAGACTTTGACTTGGACTTTGACTCGGACTCAAGCTTTAACTGTGTCAGGACTCGAGGATGAAGAGGTAATCCCGCGGTAATCTTTACAAGAAGTTAAACTAAATGCAGCCAGCCTACCATTGAATCACGGAAAATCTCCATCAGCCGCTCAGGCTGGTCATATTAGCTGCTGTTGCTGCTGTACAGTAATCCTCCTCAGTCTGGGACAGAGTGATGAAAACTTGTAGTGAGTCCCGTTAGTTAAAAATATTAATCCAACGTTGAAATCTGCATTAACGACGACGAGGTAACGCTGATTAGTGAGCTAAACTAGGTGACACATGGTAAAATTATGATGTGTTTAATGACAACTCAGACTTTGGAGTACCGAAGGGAGGGCGACGTTAAGACCTTTTCATGATGTGTTCAAATGTCCCGCAGAGAAAATTGAAATTTTAGTTTTTAGTGAGAAATCTGAATAAATCCAGTCATTTAAAAGGAGGAATATTTAGTATAAGATGGATGTCGAGCATGAGTTCAGTTAAAAACATGTTTCATTTTTTAAACACTAAATACACAAATAATCTGTTAATATCACTAATATTATGTATGAAGAGTGTAACAGCTTCTTTAGCCCTTCAGATTAAAAAGTTGAAGAAATTCATACATTAATGAAACACGTCAGTGCGGCCCACCTGGAAAGCTGGAATGGCTTGAAAATAATTGATCATTTAATTTAATTTAGCTCCAGGTCTTAGGAACTGGGGACTCGTCTAGGATTTGAACACAGGTAATGGGGGCTGGAATCAGACTCGGACTAAGGTAAAGAGGACTCAACTCTGACCTGACTTGGATTTTTCTTTGATGACTGGGACTTGAACACTAGGGACTCGGGACTCGACTCTGACTTTTCTTTGGTGACTCAGACTTGAACACTAGGGACTCTGGACTCGACTTGGACTCAGGTTTGGTGACTCGACTACAACACTGATGTTGGATGCTACTTTTTAAAGACTTTCTTCCCATTTTTGCCACTAAAATTGTGCCACTTACCACAATTTTTGCACAATTTGGACCCATTTCTGCCAATTTACACAAATTTTGACTTATTTTAACACATTTTTGCCACAGTTTTTGGCAATTTTAGATCTTTTCCACCACTTTTTTCTACCCATTTTGCCTATTGTTGCCTGTGCTGACCCACTATTTAGAGTATAAATCCCTTTTCACCCCTTTTTAACACTCATTTTGCCCATTTTAACCTCATTTCATCAACATTTTATCAACATTTCACTGTTATGCCTGTTTTTGCCACTTCAACCCATTTTTGGCTAATTTTTTGCCACTTCTTACCCATTTGTGCTACTTTTAAAACCCCATTTCACCACCTTTTCTACCAATTAACCCATTTCAGTAATTTTAAACCATTTTAATTCTATTTTAAGAAAAGGGATTTACATTTTTTAGAAGGCTATATACTCTACAGCACAGATGAATAAAAAAGACATTTGTTTCATTGATAAGAGTGGTTATTATTCAGGTTAAATATAAACTACAGTTATCACAGCTTAACTTTATGATTGATCATGATTTTGCTGACCTCCATGGCCCCCCAGTTCGTCTGGGCCCCAGAAAGCTCTCCCCTTCCTCCCCCCTCATGGACGGTCTTGTCTGACTATTCTACAATGTTTATGGCTGGGTTCAACCACCTTCAGGTACAGTGAGGGTCCTGGTCTCTGGCACCTTTAGTTTTTGGGGTTGCGTGCTGAAAAGGTTAAGAACCCCTGCTCTACAGCACTTCCTGTTGCTTGAATACAAAAGCTGACTTCTGACTTCCTCCATTGGATCCGTAAGGCATTTATAAATATGTCTCCCTATATCTCCATAGGAAGGATCAGATTTGCCTTTAAAACATTATAAATAAAAGAAACAATAGCACTGTAGTTTATTTAGATCCTCTATAATGAGCCCGTTCTTTGTGGTCTGCTCTCTCTGACAAATATGAAGCCTGACATCTCTGAGACAGTAAATATGGCCTGTGTCATCGTGTTGGCTCGCCGCCTGCTGATGCCTGGGTTCTGCTGAGTCACCGCTGTGTGGAACACGGCGGGGGACAACACCAGGACTCCCTTTCTGTTTCCCTGACATAACATTGTGACCTAACATGCCTCTCTCCTGTCCAGCACACATGTACACAGGCCAAAGGAAGAAGAAGAAAAGGCTGTCCCTCTTGATGGCGGTGTGTTGTGAAGAGGGGGAGAGCACTTGAAAAGCCGAGTCTCTAAAAGTATAGCCTGAGGCCTGCAGCTGGACTACAAGAGGGAATTCACTCCCTGGCTTTCTTTATCTTCATTGAGGGAACAGCACATGTCAGGGATGGAGAGGGACATGTAATATGTTCATCTCTACATTATTCACTTCCTGTCTTCTATCTTTTTTTCATTTCCTTACCTCTGTTGAAACATTTTGACTTTTTACCATACTTGAAGTTAAGATCAGTTGTCCAAATTTACGGAAACTGAGCTTAAATGATGAATGAAAACTATAAAAACAATCTTTTTTGGCTATGTTTTGCCTTCTTCTGCAGTCACTGGTAAAAGAAAAAGCCTTACTGGTTCAGGAGTCCCGTTTCTGAGGTCTTCAGATGAGGGCGAGGCTTTCACTTCAAGGGGCGGAGCCAGGGCAGAGTCACTGCTGCTCCGTACCAGCAGAGGTGTGTCTGGAAGGAGAAAGATGAAGACTCAGAGTTCATGGACATATTTATATACTAAAGTAAGAAAGATATGTTTAAGTGTGTTTCATAGCTTTGGGGATTTGGATGAGTCGGAAAACATGACATTTCTTTGGTCCATAAGCAGCAGGTGAATCCAGCAGGGCTGACCCCGCAGTCAGTTTGTTGATGAGCTGGTCAGCGTGCTATTTTCTTACCGAAGTGTCATTGTTTAGACCAGTGATACTCAACGCATGGCTCTAGAGCTACATGTAGCTCTTTTGTGAGGATTTGTGTCTCTTTTATGTCTAAATTTGAAATATGATTCCCCTGGAAAACCAATAAAAATGGAAACTTTGACCTCAGAATTATCCATTGCATTTTGTTTCCCACACTTGTAAAGCAGGCTTTAATTGTCAAACTTAACTGTCAACTATTTTTTGTCTGTATATTTTCATTGCCCTTTTTTTGCAATTTTTTTGCCCATTTTTTCCCTTTTTGCCACTTCTGCCCACTGAAGATGCCTCTAGCCATTACATGGCACTTTTCCTATTTTCCCCACCTTTTGGCCAATTTTAGTTATTTTTCACTCATTTTCATGATTTTCTATGTGACGGAACTAGGGATGCACCGATCCACCTTTTCTGGTCCCAATACCGATTCCGATACCTGGGCTTGGGTATTGACCAATACCAATACTGATCCGATACCAGTGTTAAAAGAATAACCTGCATGCCCTACTGTAAAATAAGACTAGTAATTGTTTTGGGTAAAAGGCAAAAAATGAGTACATGAAGTTGATATTTATTTAAACTATAAAGTGTTTAAATGTTTACCAGCAGTTTGGTAAAAAGAATGCTTCAGGACATACAGAAATTACTATTCAATTGTAAACTTTTATACCCTGTGGACTGGTAATGCAGCAAAAAACAAAGACAGTGCATCAGAGGTAACATTCCAATACAAACTGCATTACACAAGTGTTTTTAACCACATACTGTAAACAAAGTAACAATTCTGTGAGAAAATAGTGCCAACAACCTTGTAAAAAAGGCTTAGAGCTGGTTGCCTGGATCGCACCGATACCCGATCCAGCTTTGAGGGGCTGGATCAGGCCGATACCTGGTACCAGGATCAGTATCGGTGCATCCCTAGACGGAACATCTTCCTACAGTGATCTAGTTTGCTATCTGTAGTTAATAAGCTGTTTAATGTCAGTAGTTAACTAACAGTACTTGATCAGTGCTATTAATGAAAATCAAGGCACTTTAATGACAGGTACATTTGACCCGTTGGCTGTTTTAGGTATATAGAGATCCACGGCAGTTCTAGTGCTGAATATGCTCAACATTTTAAGCTTTGAAAGCCTCACTTCAAACTTGTTCCAAAGACTGAAGAAACTGTTGCAGAGCAGGAAAACCTTAAAAATGTACTCTTTCCATCAGCAGTTAATCCAAGGTTGCAGTCTCAATAAGGCCGGCCACACACTACAGGATTTTAAACCCGATTTCAGGCAAGATTTGATGCCCCCAACGATTGTGGGGGCGTATGCCAACTAGAGCCTTGTTGCAAATGATTATTTGTTTGAGTAGTCTGCATGTGTGTGGTGTCAACACGATTAATTCACTGCTCCAAATCACGTCGTAGCCTCCCAGACCCTGAATCATAAATATATATTTGATATTTATGATTCTAGGTCGTAATGCGGCTGACGGAGTACCCACAACAACCAATGAGAGCGAGCAGACCGGGTAGCGTCACTAGACAGATCGTACATACTTTTACAGCTCACAATGGTACCTTAATTCCGACCAGGATTTCATCCTGAGTCTTTCCCCTGTTTTATGATTTTTGCGGCACCTGTAACCCATGCCAGGGCAGCCTGTTATGGAGAGACAGCAAGATGGTATCGACAGACATCCGTGCTTGTTTGTTTTTTCTGAGGTCACATGATCACTTCAGGTTGTAGAAAGGTCAGTAGGTGTGTGGTCTCCAGTGATCTGACAGTCTGGCTGAGTCGTCTAGAGTGTGCGTTCAGAGGATTAAAGATGAAAAATCTTTGGAAACTGAAGTCTGTAGTCTCCCACGGTTTTAAAATTGTTTCAGATTAAAAAATCGTCTAGTGCGTGGCCGGCCTAAGCTCAAATAACAGTTGTCATCTGTAGTGCTGTCATTACGCTTTCCCTTTAATTCTACAGGATTCTAGAAAAAATAAAAGAATATTAATCCCTACCGACACCACAGAGAAAAATGTTCAATCCAACCAAATACTGATAATTTCTTCTCTTAATTACTAAATACTGCCAGTAAACTCTTCCATACCATCTAAACTGCACAAACACCACTGGCCAAACTTTATTTGTATATTTAAGTCAGTGTTCAGGGGCTTAGCTGCAATTTTTGATGGATTTCCTGTCTAGATAGATAGATGTAAGGAAACTGATTTTTTTCTCACCTATAGATCAAATAAATGATGGATTCTGTTTTTAAACAAGGTATCAAAGTCCTGTTCTGACATCCTGAGTTTGCTTCTTTCAGAAGACCAGATAACTGCAATCTTTGCTTTATTTTCACCACAATGCTTCAATCAATGATGATATAACACTGGAAGTACATCTCCACCAGCTGTTAAACTTTCAGCACATGGCCAGCATGTAAAATTACAGTCACATCCTGGATTTACTTCAGTAATTAATGGCTGTTCTTGTTATTTTTTGCCAGTGTAACGGGAATAAACGATGTATAACAATGATTTACAGCTGCATGTCAAAAAAGGAAACACAAAACGGAAATCACACAGGAGTTCAAAAATAACATCCAGCACAAACAATCCTTTAACAGAACAATTAAAGTGTTTAGCTCAAGGCTTTCTGAAGGACAGTCATTATTTTAACTCTTAAGAGTCAGACACCCACACCCATTCATTTTCCTACAGCCAGCTGTTGCCTCCATGCCCACATAAACACACACACTCCCAGCAGAAGGAGTGAGAGGGAGCGGTACCACAGGGAGGTCTGACTCCACAATAAAACTATTCTGAAGAATCTAATTTGGATCTTTGTGCTGCCTTGTTTTTCATATCCACCCTAAGGGAGCGGGCTGGATGTAAAAGCAGAGCGGGGCGATTTTTAAATGTAACCTGACAGAGGAGAAAATAAAGAGAGGAGGGAAGTAAACAAACACAGAGCCCACAGAGATAGTAACGGGAGGCAGAAACCTCGAAATCTGGAGACACCCAAAGAGGAAGGCAAAGAAAATTCTCTTCTTTCCTGTAATCAATCTCTCTTTGGAGGGTCAGTGACAGGGTCCTGGTCCAACGTGGTCAGAATAGAGAGAGCAGAGGAGGAGAGCACGGAGAGAAGAAACAACTGGCAGGGGTCGAAGTGTGTGAAGAGTGTGTGTGGTGTTAGATGAAAAACGGTCGTTCAAACTATCCCAGACACAAGCACAAATATCTTTCAGAGCTTAAACTAACTCCATGTCAGCTATGCTGATGTTAACAGCATGAATGTGTTCATGATGAGAGTAAGGTCCAGAACCAACACTCGGTCTGTTAGAGCAGGGGTTCTCAACCTTTTCAGCCCACGACCCCAAAAAAGGTGCCAGAGACCAGGACCCCCGCTGTACCTGAAGGTGGTTGAACAGCCATGCACAGTCAAGAGTAGTCATGTAGAGAAAAGGCCATCCATAAGGAGGGTAAAGGGGAGAGCTTTCTGGAGCCCAGCTAAATGGGGGGCCCATGGAGGTCAGCAAAATCCTGGTCCATTGTAAAGTTCAGCTGTGATATCCTTTAGTTATATTCAACCTGAAAATCCCACTCTTATCAAAGAAACATTTTTCATTTTGTAATTATTTTTGTAGTAAATAGCCTTCTTAAAAATGTAAATCTATTTTGTTAAAAAAATGTCTGAAAAAATGGGCTGATAATGGCAAAAAATGGTGGAAAATATGGTGAAATTGGATTTGAAAAGTAGCAGAAACGGGTTAGAAGTGGCAAAAAAAACCAAAAAAGGCAAAAATGGGTTACAGTGGCAAAAACAGGCAGGAAAAAAACTGATGGAAAGAGTTTCAAACTGACTAAAATAGGAGTTGAATAGCAAAAATATGTTAAAATAGGTAGGGATGGGACCGATCTGATCCAATATCGGTATCGGGGCGCGATATGGACGTAATTAATAGATGGGATATCTGACTGATGGCGCCGATCCAAGTGACCAATCCAAATCCATCCTACTGTTTGCAGTAGACCATGAACGACCGCAGTCTAACACGAGACAGTCTGTGTGTAACTGAGCTAGTATCAGTCAGGGATGTTCTTAGCCGTATAATCACCTAGTCGATTAAACGTACGTCTATATTTAGAATAGTCAAAACTAGTCTAAAGACGAGAGAACACAACAAAGAGTGGGCGTGACGTTAGCCTGATAATGCTAGTGTGGCTAGCATTGAAAGCTAGCGCTGCCCGCCTTCGGTCCTCTTTGCAGATTAATGTCATACTTTGATATTTGGCCTCTTTTCACTTCGGGTGAGTAGTCATACGTGAGCTTAACCCTCGACAGCCCACATACCACTTTATTTCCATTTACTACTTTGGAAAACTGTCGTACAGCGGTCTTTCTACTATACGCTAACAGCTTAGCGACCGCCGACATTCTCATTGTTTACATCTGATGAAGGGTCAGAGTGGAAGGCTGCGGCCATTACCTGAAGCTACAGCGGTCTGTAGTGGCGGGAGGTTCATTAAAGTTTAAAAGAGCATCATAGACAGGGATTTCAAGCAGTTTTTTGGATAATGTTGACATTTATTTTTTAGTAGTAGTTCAAATAAATGGCTTTTTGCTTTTTAATAAGAGGAGCTGGGTGGTTTTCTACTGCCTCATGTAACCTCACACATTATACCAACAACAATAATAATTGTTTAAAAAATATATAAATATACATATATATATTTATATATATTGGTATCGGCACATATTTATCAGAATCGGAACTGAAAAAAGTGGATCGGTGCATCCCTAAAAATTCGTGGGCAAATGATAAAAAGAGGTTAAAATCTGGCAAAATTTGTGTAAACTGGCAACAGTGGAATTTTAAAAATATTCTTAGTTTTTTTTTTAAGGGCATCTGGAGACCCCCTCCCGGTGTCTCCTGACACCAAAGGGGGTCCCAATCCCAAGGTTGAGAACCACTGTGTTAGAGAACACCGTGATTGAGCTACAGCAGCAAGGCAGCAGCTGGATGATGGTCACTTGAGCGTTCTCCTGCTCTCACAGTGATGGAAAATAAGGACAGCCCTGTTTCTTTGAATGTCTTATAATACCTTTAAAAACTCCCAGACAGCTCAGCAGTGAATCGGCAGAATTAAAGTACATTTGACCAATGTTATGATGTGTTCAAGGTCAGGTTGGTAAAATGGCTACTAGGTGTCTTGAGAACGAGACACGTTGAAGCAGGGATTAAAGTTACAAAGAAATCAATAGCAACACTGAGCGGGTATGCATGTGCTCATAAATGAACTAAATAAATACTTTACTGTTGTCATTAATGCTCTGCACAGGTATTTGGCAGCAGCATTTGATTTCACACCGTTACGACTGACTAACTATCAGTTTGCGGATCATTGCCATGCATGGAGGGAGCGGTCACAGAGCTGCTTGGTTTCTCCTCTAGCTGCCACACCAATAATTTAAAGTGTCCGGAGCATGTTTATGATTCTTGATATTTCCAGTTTGGCTTTGTTTTCTGCCATGACAGTTGCTGCCTCTGCTGTCTGAGTGCAATATTGATTTGTGAGACCAGGGTTACTCAACTCTGCTCAACCAAGGAGCCAAACTGTTGAAAAAAACCTTTACAAGAGCCATGTCTAAATGGTGAGAAGTGGCAAAAATGGGTTAAAGTGGCAATAAAATAAGTTAAAGGGGGGCAAAAACGGTCAAAAAGTGGCACAAAAACAGGTGAGAAGTGAAGGCAAATGATCGAAAAGTGACTAAAATGGGCAAAAGGCAGTAAAAAAAAAAAGGGGCAAAAACTGGGTGAAAAATGGCAAAAATAGGTTAAAGTGGCAATTAGCTTAAGTTAAAGGTAACAAAAATGGTAAAAGAGTGGCAAAAATGGCAGAAAGGGGGCAAAGTAAGTATAAAATGGCAAAACTAGGTGAAAAAAAAGGCAAAAATTGATTAAAATAGCAATAAAAATGGGGCCAAAAATGGTCAAAAAAGTGACAAAAACTGGGTGAAAAGTGCTATTAATGCGATAAATAGCAATAAAGATAAGTTAAAGGGGGCAAAAATGGTGAAAAGTGGCAAAAATGGGTTCAAGTCGCATTAAAAATAAGTTAAAGAGGACAAAATGGTCAAAAAGTGGCACAAAATGGGTGAAAATAGCAAAAATGGGTAAAAACGACGATACAAAGAAGTTAAAGGGGCAAAAATGTTCAAAAAGTGGCAAAGAATGAGTGAGAAGTGACAGAAAAGTGAAAAGTGGCTAAAATGGGCAAAAAGCACCAAAGAGTGGCAAAAATGGGATAAAAAGTGGAAAAGAAATGGCGGGGGGGGGGGTTGCAAAAAGCAGGATGAATGAGGCAAAAACTGACTTAAAGGGTCAAAAAAATGGCAAATAAGGGCAATGGAAATATATAAACAAATGAAGTTTGATGATTAAAGCCAACTGCCAAAATGATTAATGTGTCTTGCAATGTGTCATTTCTGAGGTCCAACTTTCTGTTTTGAAGATTTTCTTGCGAAATAATATTTGAAATTAAGACGTAAAAAAGCCACAAATCATCACCAAAGAGCCACATGTGGCTCTAGAGCCACGCGTTGAGTATCACTGTGTTAGACTGTGCTAGGTAGTTTTTACCTGGTTGGGAAATCCCATGGCTTTTTGATTTCATTAAAATGATGAAAGGATTAAGAGACTAATGCACACCAAAATGAGTTTAAAGTAGAGACAATTAAATAAAAAAACAGAGATAAAATGCAAGATAAGAAAGAATTAATAAAGACTAAGTCTAGCTAAAAACAGGTGATAAAAACACTGACAAAAAAAATGAACTCTTGCATCTTTTTGTACCTACTTGTTGACCCAAAATAAGCAAAAAAAAAAGTTAGTTTAAAAATGCCAGAACCCCCCGTACTGAGAACAGAGTTGACTGTGAATTTAATTGTTGAAAAACACAAAAAGTTCCAAAGTTGTTTCCTCTAATTAGACCTGGAGACTTCCTCTGGTGTTCTCTAACTTTGTGTTTCTGATGTTCTGCTTTACTGGGACAAGCAGCTGTATGTGTGGTCTGATCTGAAATGGAAAAGCAGACAGAAACAGTCTGATTTGCTCTAATGAAATGTGCTTTGATTCAACACAGAAACATCTTTGGTAGGAAAAAAGGACGCTTCCGCAAGCTGGCATCAAAAGGCATCAGAAAACTACATCACAGAGCGCTCAAAGGTAACAATGTCTTCATCTGATTATCTATTTATCTTGTCTGCATCTAAAATAGGTCAAAGACTGCGGATGTCTCTCAGTGCCATTACATGAGTCTTTTGTTAAGGTGTGTTCCGATAAGGTGAGTTTAGTTGGATAGAAAGTCAAAAAGTCAAAACTGCAGGTAGTAACAATGAAAAATATGAAAAATGGAGTCAAAGACAGACCAGGGCATGATTACTATGTCTGAGAAGGAAATTAGTGTTAATGCTGGGGCATAAATCTAGAAAAACAATGTTTATGGTGATCTTTGAGGCTGAAATTGAGATTTATATTCATGCAAATATACACTGCCCACACAAGGTCAGTGTCTAAGTTGTTGGCTAGCTTGCAGGCAAAGTCAATATAGAGTTGGTATATATTCTGTTTGAGGCAAAAACTTGGACTCTTACAACAGTTTTACAAGACTAACACAAGTATTTCCTTCATTCAGCCTGAGGACAATTTGGAATTTGCAATGATAATAAGCCAGAAAACATTCACTCAAGTAACTTTCACATCTGCAGGGCAAAAGTCAATGTAGCATACTTAGAGGAAAGTTATCTGTCTTCTTGTTTATTTAACTTGGATTTGTAAACTTTTAAAAGAAAATGTGCTGCTTGACTGTTTCGCCTCTGAAAAATCTATGTGAATGTATGACATCCATGCAGGACTGGATCGAATGGGAAAATCATACTCCTCCAAACTGAAGGTGAAGTTGGGCAAGGGAAGATATCAGTCTCCACTGGCTGTAAATGTTGGTCAGTATTGGCTGTAAAAACCGGCCAACATTGGCTTCAAAAATTGGTCTATATAAGCTGAAAATAGCCTACATTTGCTGTAAATATCAGTTTTTATTGGCTGCAAATGTCAGCCTCTATTGGCCATAAATATTGTTCTATACTGGCTGTAAATATCAGTCTATATTATCCGTACACATGAGTCTATATAGACTGTAATTATGGGCCTATACCTGTTGTAAATATTAGTGTTTATCAGCTGTAATTACAGGCCTACATTTGTTGAGTATGTCGTTCTCTATAGGCTGAAAATATCAGTCTATATTGGCTGAAAATATCAGTTTATATTAACCATACATATGTTTGTTTATACACTGTAATAATAGGCCTTCACCTGCTCTAAATAAAATTCATATTAGCTGTAATTACAGGCCTACATTTTCTGCATGTATTGGTCTACATAGGCTGAAAATATCAGACTACATTGGCTGTAAATATCAGTCTATATTAGCTGACAGCACAGAAAACCCTGAAGCAGCAGCAATACATGCTTGAAGCCACATGACGATCGTCCGATGTCCTTGAATGATATTATTGCACATGCACACATAACAGTTGCAGCTGAAAAATAGTAACTGTACTACTTTGCACAAAATGTAAGGAAACTTGTGTTTTGTAGATTGTTTCTTTCTTGTAATGCTTCTTGGCAATAAATCTTATACCGTTGGAAAGCCTGTTTATGCACCTGATTGGCAGCACCTGGGGGTACCAAATGCGCAAACAAAAGTCAGCAGCAACAGCAAAATAAGCTGTTCGGCACTGGCTGAGAAGATTTGGCACATTTTTCATGGGCACAACCCACATACTCAGCTCTGCTGCTCATCCCACAAATGCATGATCCTTACCTACCTTTTGGCAAGCCAGCAAGGTAGCCCCATGCTAAACATTTAGATGCTAACTTCTGCACTGGCACCAAGAGGGGTCCATTTATTTTGTACAGAGAACGATGCTACACAAACTTTTTGTGTCTACTGGTTGAATTTAAAATGGGGAATCTTTGGTTATTTTAACAAGTCTAACAGATGAAAAATAAGAATCCTAAGGAGGTAAAAAGAGGGCACAATACACATTTATAAAAGGTAAAAATGACGATGTGAGAAATTATCAGGGTACTTTTCTTCAGACATTTTAGACCTACACATGCAAATGTTTACGAGGTCACAGGGTCTGTGTATAGAAAGCAGTAAAACTAAATGCATGGTTCTCTGCTTCACTCCTAAACCCACCTGTTTATTACACACATGTGAATAAGTGCAACTTAAAATAGATACACATGGGCACACTGGGTAGCAGTACCAGGTTTCAAAAAGGTGAATGCTGACACAAACACACTTTGGTAATGCTAATGAATGTTTCTACCATCTGGGAGAATACTGGCACAGTAATGCACTGCACAACATTAAATAAACTGCAAGGACAATGGGTACATTTAGAGCCAAATACATCATCAACTGCAAGGACAGCTGGGCTAAAACCCAGTTCATGATAAGAGTCAGTCTTGTAGATTTTAAGGATACTGAATTATGGAGTGTATAATTTTCAAAGTGGCGACACTGGATTTTTCAAAATGAGGTCTGCAAATAGGCTTTTTGACACCACACACTCTTATAGAGGTTACCACGATGTCAGTGATGTGACTTTGTTAAGTGACCAAGGCCACTCCATGGCCACAGTCAGGGTCCATTACCCAGCGGTCAGTGCAATAAATCCTCCTCCATTTAGCCATCTAGTCAAATCCTCCTCCATCAATCCTCCCACCACTTAAGGCACCACTACCCAGCCCAGTCATGTGAAAGAACCTGAGCTTTGATCTTTGACCTGCACTGACCAGCAGAGGGTCAAAAGGTGTCCCAGAGGGTCAGGCATATTGATAAAATCGACAGTTTTAACTCTCTTAGGTCAGAAACTGTTTGGACGGTCATAAACAAGATCGTTTCAGAGCCATTACTAATCAAAGGTGACTGAGCTGGTGGACACGGCGTTAGCCTGGATCAATACTTAAAAGAAAGTACCTATCAATTGATTCTAACTGAACAAGTAACATCTAAATATAGGGGCTAGAATATAGGGGCTAGAAGGACCGTTACCTTGGGGCCACTGTGGCTCAGTTAGTAGAGCTAGTCGTCTGGCATCAAGAAGCTTGTGGGTTCAGTCTCCAGCTCCTCCAGTCACGTCGATGTGTCCTTGGGCAAGACACTTAACGTGGAAATGGGCACGGATGCACTTGAATGAGATAAGCTTATACTGATGGCAACTATCCATAGCAACTTCTGCCATCAGTGTGAAAGGGTCTGAATGGGATGGTGCAAAACCAAATGTAAAAGCGCTTTGACTATTCAGTCCAAGTCCATTTATCATTTACCTGCAGGTAAATGGTAAATGGACTTGGACTTTTAAATGAGGTTCTGCATGATGGGGTTTTACTGGGATGGTTGTGAAACACTCTGGAGAAAAATGATTAGGAGATCAGTTGGTGAATTTTTTCTGCTGACTGCCTTTTAAAGCTGAATCAGATGCAAATATACAACAAGGACGACTAAAAGTGCACTTTTTTTTAATCACTGATGGACTCTAAATTGTTGTTCAAAGTGTCTACAGAAGGGGTGTCCAAACTGTGGCCCATAGCCCGATTTTGATTGGCTCCCCAAAAATTCTTTAAATTGTATTATATAACGCCCTGAATAGAGCATGAAGCTTGTGCTACACTCTTTTTCTTCTTAGTTTCAGCACGAGGCAGTGCAACCATGCTAATACTGTAAACAAACATTTTGACAAGGATCTACAGCTGTTTTTTCAGGACTGAAATGACATAACACAGTAAATAGTAGAAATATTGGCAACCAAAATAATGGATATATTTTGATTTATAATGCCCTAAACGATTACAGCAGCAAATAGCTGAACCAATGATGTTCCAGGGGCGGAGCCAGTGGTAGCCAGAGCTGACTAGGGCCCCCTGAACTTTGATTGCCCTCCCTAAAATCCTTAAAATTATTGCCCATTTACCTTGTCAGCCATCAACTAGCCATTTAAGCATACCCAGTCCATGAGCATATCTTAACCAACATTAAATTGGTTTTATTCATTTTAATATGGAGGTGAGATGAATAAAAGTGGCCCAGCCCTCCTTATATATTTCTGTATGAGGCCCCTCGATGGAAAAGTTTGGACACCCCTGGTCTAGAGTGAGAAAGGCAAGAAAATCTTTAAGAACAGATGCTCTTTTCTCAAACAGAAACAGACATTACATTGCATTCTTCAAAAGAAATTTTACAATATTCCTAGAACTAACAGTGGTTAACAACAAGGCAGCCGTAGACAAGCAACTCCTTTTTTCTGCCTGTTAAAAAAAATATATTTGTTGCTGGCATTATGTTTATTTTTAATATCTTAAAGCATTTTAAACTTCCCAAAATACTTTAAGAGGTCTCTGTAAAGATCATGCCACAAAATTAGATTGATAGAGGCTTTAAATTAACCTTGCAGTACATGGGAGTCGCTCGTCTACTGCTGTCTCAATCTGGTTTCATATTTTTATTAACAGACAACACTTACATTTTACATAAATCTTTTGAGAGGTTTCTTTAGAGATCCTGGCAAGCAAATTCCAGCTTGAACTCTCTTAGCTCAGAAATTCGATAAACAAGATTCCATTGACAGAAGCTGTAGAACATGGGTGTGCTAGTCTACCACTGCCTCAATCGGCTGAGTAGGATGCCAAAAAAAAAAAAAAACGAAAAACAGAGCAGTTCCTGTTACTTGTACTGAAAAAGCACTGTATTTTTCAACAATCTTTGTAGGGATCCTCCACTCTACTAGAAATAAAGATAATTTTCCTGCACAGAACATGGGAGTTGCTTGTCTACCACAGTCCCAATATGCAAGGTTGTTTGCTCCAATGTGCAACTTTCTCTACATTTGTAGACTAGATTGATGATGGGTTCCTCTCAAAGCTTTAGCATTGCTGTATACTATAAGAGCTGAACATCATGTCTGCAGCATGTTCTGTTTACTTGATGATTACAGAAAGTTTTTGGTCTGGCCCCAAAGAGGTGGAAGCACAAAAACATCAGAGGTATTTTAGAGTTTCTGATTTAGAAACAGAACTGCAAAGCCACAACCACAAGGTACCCAGCATCTTCAAATAGCCCTATTCCAGCACGCTCATCTTGGCGACCACTTCAAGGCCACGAAAACAAAATAGAAACACGCTGAAACACACCCAAGTTATGTTCCTCCCTTATCTTCCCGTTGAGATTTGTGTAATTGGAGAGACCTGAAGAGGCTTTGTGAACTTTGCCAGCTCTGTTTATCTGCCTCCGACTCTTCATCTGCAGCTCTAACTAGGCTGCTTATGCAATTCAGGTTTATTTTAAGAATTTGCTCCTGTTTTTGGCTGTGCATGCTGTAGTCCGAGTTCACCGGCAGGGCAGGATGAAAACAGGGATGCATCATGTTTCTGTCTGACTGCTTGTGTGTGTTTGTCATTCTTCACATAACAATCAGTGTGTTTATGTGCGCTGCGAGTGTGTATATTTGTCATGAGCGGTGACTGGGCTTCTGTTTGGATTATATTTGTGTGTGTTATCCTGCCACGGGCCAGGGTGGTCTTGTTTCTCTCCCAATCGATAGCTCAGGCTGCTCATGGGATGATGCGATAAGGACTCTCTTCCTAGAAAGTGTGTGTGTGTGGTGTCTGTGCAGCAGCAGATCAATGCAGGTCTAATCATCCCACTGGGGCAGTGTGAAGTCCAATCACCCTGTTCAAACAAGCAGCCAACCTGACACACAAACACTTTGACGCCTGGCTGATTACTGAGTCACTTCTTGTTCTGTCCACCAGCACTCGCAGTGATTACATGTTCACCATGACCAGATTATTAGGAATTAATACATTCAAGTAAGAGGCTGAATAGGACGGCCATGCTGTTTTAAGCAATCTCCACAATCATCTAATCTGCAGCTGTCCTCACTATTTTGAGTTATGAAGGCACGCCTAACTAACCTGACACGCCAGACAGCCTTTAATTTCACATTATTCTGGGAAAGCCCGAATAGAGGGCAAACATTCTTGGAAGGTAATTGGAGGAACGTTGTGTAAGTAACATTCATGACGGGCCAATCAGAGCAGCAAGACAAAATTACGTTTCATGCATGCTACTTCAGAGCTGACAGGCTACTGCTACCATAGATTGTTAATGGTGGAGCTGATCAGAGAATAAAAATAATGCCAAGGCCGGTCAGGAGACGTGCAAAAACCCCTTCTATGCCAAGACAAACTTTTGATGCTCTTGATTTAAAACGATGTGGTCCACTTCTGATTAAACTGCCCCTTTTCTATAGCAACATCTGAGCTAACAGTTACCGCAGCAGCAGCCGTTGGATACATCGACAAGCCCCACTCATAACAATCACAAACCCATGCTGAAGCAGACCAGGAGAGGAGTGAAAACATCTTTTCCATCATGAAAAGCTTTCAGTGTTGCCCTCTGTCCTTGTTTTAATAAAGGCATGTTGTCCAGTTCTGACAAAACTAATCTTGATTTTCTGATTGGTATTCTTACTTATTAGGTGGTACCAGGATATAAGCCGCTGTTTTGGCCTGCAGCTTGTGTTTTATTTTGATTTCTAACTATGCAGGTAATGATTTGTTGATCAGTGTTTTGTGAAAATGGGGCAGATAGTATAAGACTATTCTCCATTCTGCTCCTTTTCATTCAAAGTGGAAGATTTTTATGTTGAATATGAATTGTTTTTTGTTTTATTGAATGAAATAAATAATACATAAATAAAAATAATGAACTGCCGCTGTGGCTACGTCCGAGCTAATCACTCCACTAGCAGCCGTTGTACACAACCACTCACACTTCAACTAACCCTTCCCCCCATAGCTCTCACATACTCATGCCAAAGCAGGTCAGCAGAAGAGCAAAAACATCTTTTACATCATGAAAAGCTTTGACTGTTTAGACACGTGGTCCAGTTCTAGTTAAAACTGGCGCTATGCTAAACCTACATCTGAGGTCATCACTGCATAGCAAACAGCAGCAGTGTCAAACTGAGTCACAGCAGGGGCCGGATTCTGAGTTTAGTCCTTACCTGAAAGACCAACAAGATCAACATTAAACCATAAACTGTAAACCTCATTTTCACCACTAATGAATTATGGGAACAAAACTTAGCACTGATGATAAATGATGCTGAGATTAATAACAGTCAAAATGATTTTTAAAGGTGTAAAGGCTCAAAATCTGAGATTTAAAGTCAAAATGATGAAGGTCAAAATATGAAGTACAATTTGAAACCATGAGTTAAAGGTAAAAATATGAGATAAAATTTTAAATTATGATTGTAAAAGTTCAAAATAAGGGATTAAAAATCAAGGTTAGGAGTTTAAAAGGTCAAAATATAAAATACAATTTGAAATCACAAGTTTAAAAGGTCAAAATTTGTTATAAAAGTCAAAATCATAAATTCAAAGGACGAAATATGAAATACATTTTTCAATTATGAGTCTAAAAGGTCAAGTAGGGAATTAAAAAGGACTTCAAAGGTCAAAACAAATTTAAATTGTGAATTTAAAAAAAATGCCATAATCATGAATTTAATAGGTAAAATTATGAAACACTGAGTTCAAGAGATAAAAATGAGATAAAATTTCAACTCACCAGTTTAGATGGCTGAAAAATGAAATAAAATTTGAAATTATGTATTTTAAAGTTCATAATTAATATGAATTAATATTTATAACTGTGAATCTGAAAGGTCAAAATATGAAACAAAAAGTCAAAATTATGAGTTTATGTCATAATTGTAAGGTGTAAAATTGAATATATGAAATAAAAACACAAATTAATTTCTTTCCCACATTCCTGACTTTTTATCTACATTTTTTTTTACCCTTTATGTTTTCAGATTTTTCTGACTTAACAAGGATATTTTAACTCATCATGGATACATTTTCACTTTTATACTGGAGGAAATCTGCAGACCTCATACTGGTGGGCCAGTTAAACATAAAAGTATGATATGATCTTGCGGGCCGGTTATAACTGTGCCACAGGCTGAATTTGGCCCCCGGGCCTTGAGTTTGACACCCTAGGCAAATAGTGTTGAGTCCAACTAAACCCCACCCATTGCTACCACCTCGTTCTCCTAAATGACGCTGACTGGATTGCAAAGCATCCAGTTAATTTCAAAATTCTTACAAGATGAGGAATGACAACTGTATCAGATCACTAACAACATTACGCCCCATCCTGTGGCAAGCCAAGTCAGAAAATGTCCACGCTTCAAGTAGAAGCCAAAACATATTCATAAAAATGACCTAAAAGCAAAAATATGTACATTTATTTTTGATGAACACTAAAGAATCTGAACCAAGAAGAGTCTCTCTAAAGTGTGTGTCTTCTGCTTTGACTCAGTTTGAAAAAGGGGGTTAATCCTGTTATGAGGGTAAAATCTTCAGCATGCGTGAATGCTAATCAGTTAAACATAAAAGAGCAGACTTAGAGAATATTTATACGTGCTCACATATTTAAATCTCTGCTCAGAAGAAGAAAAAAAAACTTGGAAATCTACCATGTCCGGCTGTCTCCCTCCCTTCGTCACACTCCCATGAAATGATGTTATTACCAACGGTCTGCTTACTAGAAGTGATGTAACAGCTGATCTGGTTACAGAAAAAGGGGGAGAAAACCCACACACTTCTCTAAAAGCGTCCCAGCGGTAGAGGGGCACCCAGTTCTGGGTGTGCTGGTCTGCTTAACTCGCTTCTTTTGTCTTTTTCTGAATGTGTGCGTGCGTGTTAGGACGACAAAAGCAGCCTTATTGCATCTGTTTGGCTCTATATGAGGGGCGTCACAGGGTCACATCATAACTAAGTTAGTCAGGGTTCAACAAGGCTGGAGTGAGGGATGCAAGGGGAGGGGGGTCCCACTGGGTTAAAGACAAGACGGGTGGGAGGGGGAGATTGGAATTCACGCTCAGTTGGACCCTGGGCATGCTAACAGGCTACAGTGCTAATCTAGTTAAGGCTGGAAGTCATGCAGAGACGGAGAGAGCGTGGGGATGGAGGATTCCAGGGTGATGGGGTCGGGGTCTAGAGGGCTGGACGGCAGGTGGTTGAAGCTGAATAGTTGAGTAGCAGAGAGATGACGAGGTGGAGAGGAGAGGGGGGCCAGACAGCAGGGCATAGGGCAGGCTGGGCAGAGGGAAAGGGGTGGCAGAGGGCAGGTGTGAGTATGAAGGAGAGGGGGATCTGTGTGTTTTACTCCAGCCAACAGATGGAGGGAGGAAAACGAAAGGGGTGGCCAAGAGATTAAACATAACCTAGCTACAGCATTAAATCATTCTTATTTTGCATGTTCTGTGCTATAAAGCAAGAATCAATACATTAAAACAACTGTAACAGATGAGAAAGGCTATACATGCAGAGAGCATGCTCTAGATTATTTACAGTCTCTACAGCTGGAGCAGACTGTAACTCTGAGCAAATATTTCCCCTGATTCTCTCCTTGTAATGGACTCTTCATGTGATCTCCATCAACCATGACCCACTAATAATAACTTTATTTGACCACTGAAATACTGTAAGTCAGTATCCATTCTAATTTCCACATCTGCCCATGTAGGTTAGACTTTGCTGTCATTATCTCAGAGCCCATCAGATGAGTATCAGTGAGTTTGTTACATGTAGAAACATAGAAGAACCAGCAGACTGCTTTTGCTATACAATGCTTAAGCCGTCATAACAAAGGTGCTGTGTGATGAGGGAATATTTAGGATAAATTCCTTTAAAATGTGTGTCTGTTTCCAGCAGCAGCACCTCTGTCTGTGTGATGCTTTAAAAGTGATGATAAAACTCCTGTTAATAATGTTGGAACAATTTGGCTAACCACAACACACACTTTAAAAAACACGACATATCACTCATCAGGAATTTTTTGTGATGGTAAAATAAGGCAGGGGTTCTCAACATTTTTAACCAGCGACTCCCAAAAGTAAAGGTGCCAGAGACCAGGGACCCCGCTGTACCTGACGGTGGTTGAATATCAGGAATAGTCAAGTGTAGACAAGGCTGCTTATAAGGGGGGATAAAAAAAACAACATTAAAATGGTTTAAAATTGCTAAAATGGGTTAAGTGGCGGAAAAGGTGGTGAAATGGGATTTTAAAAGTAGCAGAAATCGGTCAAAAATGGCAAAAAAAATTAACCAAAGGTGGCAAAAATGGGTTAAAGTGGAAGGAACAGGCATAATAGATAGTGAAATGTTGTTTAAATGCGGTTAAAATGGGCATTATAAAGTGGTGGAAAGTGTCTAAAATTGACAAAAACAGGGTTTCAGTGACAAAAAATGTGTTAAAATTGGCAAAAATCGGTGGGTAAAAATGATGATGAGTTAAAATTTGCCAAAATTGGTGTAAAGTGGCAAAAAATGGGTCCAAATTGTGCAAAAATTGTGATAAGTGGCACAATTTTAGCGGCAAAAATGGGAAGAAAGTCTTTAAAAAGTAGCATCTGACATGCATGCATTGATTTCATCAATAAATCAGGACTGGGGAGGATCCGGTCTCTGGATGTTCAGGGGACCAGACAGTTCTGTGTGCAGACTTACTTTTTACAGCTTTTTTCATTATTACTTTGGTTTCATCATAAATTTCACCAAATGACCAAGTTTTTTACATATTTATATTATCTCATCAAATAAACATTAAAAAAATTTGTATTCTTTCATTCTTTAGTATACAGCCTTTTTTTTAAAACAGAATTAAAATGGGTTAAAAAAGCTAAAATAGGTTAAAATGGCAAAAACTGGTGGAGAAGGTAGTGAAATGGGATTTTGAAAGTGGCTGAAATGGGTTTAAAGTGGCAAAAATGGTGGAAAATTTGGGTGAAATAAAATGAAAAATAGGCTTAAACTGGTGAAAAATTGGTAACCTGATGCAATAAACTGGCAGAAATGGGTTAAAATGGCAAAAGAGGGCCAAATACAAACACAAATGCGGTTAAAATGGGAAAAAGCTGTAAAGGGGGGTAATAGAGGCAATAATGGGTCAACAGTGGCAACAACAGAAAAATGGACAAAACTGGGGTTTAAGTGGTAAAACTGTTAAAATATTTTTCCCACAAATACAATATTTGTGGGAAAAAGTGATAAAAAAAATGTTAAAATTTGGTCAAATTGGTGTAAAGTGGCAAATGTGTAATTCAAAAAAAATATTTGTTTTTTAAGGCATCTGGAGACCTCCTCTCAGTGTCTTGGGGTCCCGACCAAGGTTATTACAGTTAACTAAAACTAACTAAATAACTACAACTGAAATTCAAAAATCATTTTAGTTAACTGAAACTAAATCAAAACTAAGATTTACCAAAAAAAAAAACAAAAACTAACTAAAACTGTATAGTGCGCTTACAAAACTAAACTAAAATAAAATAAAAATAGAGACTAAATATCCTTAGTTTTAGTCTTTGACACAACCAGACTGACTGGCACCAAGGTCTGGGGAGTAAAATGGCCTGATCTGTTTAGTTAAGACTTCATACAGCGGCAATTTTATGCCTGGAGTTGTATTCACACATCATCTTTAAATAAATAAATGATGAATGAAGAGTAGCCTGTTAAAATATATTTTAAAAAATGTATGACATTCCCTCCGCCCCGACATCTATCCATAAAAGAACTAAAACTAATACAAAAATAAACTAAAATGAAGCATTTTTGCAAAATAAAAACTAAACTAAACTGACAAACCAGCAGTCAAAACTAATGAAAACTAAACTGAAACTGAAAAAAGAAAGTGAAAATGACATTAAAAATAAAAACTATTGAAAAATCCAAAACTATTACAACCTTGGTCCCGACCCCCACGTTGAGATCCACTGATATGAGGTATACCTGGACTATTATGAAATACGCCCAGGATAACTAACAAAACCATCCTTACAGTTTTTATCAGAAGAGTTAGCTTGAGGGCAGCATCCAGAAAATACCTTGAGGGGAATTCACAGGGCTGTATCTGAATAATGTCTCTGCACACACTGTTTGACTCAAATTACACTCGCAATCTGCTCCACGGACGCGACCTTGATCACGTTACCGAATCTCTACAACAGCCTAAGAAGATTTTTCCTGCAAGAGTTAAGAAGACTAAGATAAAAACCATTATTTATGACTGCAAAACTCCTTAAAACAGGGCCATTTAATGGACGAAGGAACACTTATTACATCTATTCAGCCATTACAGTCTGACTCCACTCCAAAGACTGCTCGACATTGAAATGATTCGTCTTTCTGCTGTTGAATTCACGGATAAAAAAAGATAAGAGCAACAGCTAGATACCGGGGAGAGTAGAAGAATCAGAGAGGTGTAAAAATAGACTGAGGAACAAAAGTAATGGTAGACAGAGGAAAAAAGAAACGCTGCTTTTCCAGCTGTTTGTGAGCCGTCATATCAGGTTTTAGGGTCAATTATTATTTCATACAAACACAAAAATCTCATCATCCACTGACATGTCACTCTTTAACATCAAGTTGGTAATATTGTGAACTTTGAGCTTAAATCGAGGAAGCTGCCTTCTTTAATTAGGGTCAACTTTAATTATTTCTAACTTCTGTCTTCAGTCTCTAAAAAAAGGAGGCTCTGAAGGATGATTAGCTTGGTTCTAAGTGTCCTGATTCATTTTAAACAACCTATAAAATGACAAAATAATCAGTTAAGCTTTATTTAATCAAGATATTTAGTATTTCAGCAGCAGGATGGGAGTATATCCATCACCCTAATGAAGCACAGAGGGAAGCTTCTGTCAGTATAGGAAGAACGAAGACATGACAAAGACTAAATGAAGAAGCAGAGCAGCTCTTATTAATCTCCTGTTCATCATGAAGTTAAATCAAACAGCTTAATAGACTTCCCTTAGCAAAGAGGGGAGGAGTGACAAAGTCAGGCTCGATAGCAGTGTTACTCAACCCCGCTCAACCAAAGAGCCGCATTGAAGGAAAATACCTTTGCAAGAGCCACAATCTAAAAGGTGAAAAGTGTCTGAAAGTGGCAATAAAAATAAGTTTAACCTGGCAAAAAAGGTGAAAAAGCTGAAAAAAAACATGGCCAAAAATGGGTGAACAGGGGCAAAATAGGCAGAAAATGGCAGAGACTGGGTGTGAAGTGACAAAAAGTCTGGAGAAAGACTGGCAGAAATGGGTGAGACGTGACCAAATAAGGCTTATAGGTGGCAATAATAGTAAAAAGTGGCAAAAACGTGGAAACAAAACAAGTGAAAAGTAACTAAAATTGGCAAAAGCAGCAAAAAGGTGGTGGAAAATAAGTGAAAAATTACTAAAATTGGCAAAAAGCAGTGAAAAGGTGGGGGAAAATGAGTGAAAAATAACTAAAATTGGCAAAAAGCAGTGAAAAGGTGGTGGAAAATGAGTGAAAAATTACTAAAATTGGCAAAAAGCAGCAAAAAGGTGGGGGAAAATGAGTGAAAAATAACTAAAATTGGCAAAAGCAGCAAAAAGGTGGTGGAAAATGAGTGAAAAATTACTAAAATTGGCAAAAAAAAAGCAGCAAAAAGGTGGGAGAAAATGAGTGAAAAAATAACTAAAATTGGCAAAAAGCAGCAAAAAGGTGGGAGAAAATGAGTGAGGAGTAACTAAAATTGGCAAAAAAGTAGCAATAAGATGGGGGAAACTGAGTGAAAAGTAACTAAAATGAGCAAAAAACAGCAAAAAGGTTGGGGAAAACGGGTGAAAAATAACTAAAACTGGTAAAAAGCAGCAAAAAGGTGGGGGAAAATGAGTTAGGAGTAACTAAAATTGGCAAAAAGCGACAAAAAGATGGGGGAAATGAGTGAAAAGTGACTAAAATTGGAAAAAGCAGCAACAAGGTGGGGGAAAATGAGTGAAAAGTCACTAATGAAATGGCAAGAGGCACCTTTAATGGGCAAAAAGTGGCCAAAAAGGGTAAAGACGGGCAAGAAATTGCAACTAAGGGCAATGAAAATACACAGACAAAAATAAATAATAGTAAACTTAATAAATTAAGTTTGACAATTAAAGCTTGCTGTATAAGTGTGTGAAACAAACTGTAATGGATATTTCTGAGATCAAAGTTTCCCTTTTTTTATGGTTTTCCGGGGGAATAATATTTGAAATGTAGACATAAAAGAGCCACATGTGGTTCTAGAGCCACGCGTTGAGTATCACTGATCTATAGAAACAGCTGAAGGGCAGAATTCTGGGATTACAAAACCAAGGCCCTATGGTTACACTGGATGAGATGTCTAGATGATGTTCACTAGACATACAGCCTTTTACACTAACTAATGCTAAGTACTAAGTAATGTACTAAGTAATGGTAGTACTACGTAACGCTTATTTCCAAATCTTTAAACTGCATTAGTCGTTAAGATCACATAAAACTTTGTGACAAACATGAAGACAAAAATAAACTCAGTAAAGAACATTGGGTGAGACTTTGAGGGCTGTTTTCACACGTCATCACGTTGAGTTCTGCTTACAGCTGTTCCATAAATTCACGTCTTATTTCTCTCCTCACACATACACTCACACAGTTGCTCAGGTTCACATCTCCAGCTGTTTCACCACAATACACTTTCTCACATGTGGAAAAATGGTTTAAGTGTTGATTAGGCTTTATAGAGAGTTATTGGAGTTTTGCAGAAACTTGTCTTACATTCAAAACTGCAACATGAAAACTGTTTGAATATTTCATATGAAGTAGAAAAGAATCATCACAACACCAGCAAGGTTTTTAAGAAAGGAATTTAAAGATAATAGCTGAATAAACATTTCCCTAATGTGTGTGTGGTTTTCCAGAACATGAGTGTTCTGTGTTTCTACCATTTTCAAAAAAACCCTACAGAGCAGATGGATCAGACTGCATCTCTGTCATCAGGAAAATCCATCTTGAAAAGCTCCAACCCCAAACTTCTGTGCCAAACCCAACACTGTTCAGCATCCTTTAAGCAGAACGAGACGGTAGCTATGGGCGGGGTTTGGTCTTACTAGCTGATAGCAGTGGCATCAGAAACACTAAGATGTCTAGGTAGCTACCTAGGTTTCTTTGATACAATCTGAAGAAGAAGAAGCTAGTTAAAGCTACATACTGGCTTTGAGGCTGGCCTCGTTGACCTCGATTTCCCCTCTGGCTGGCTCCTGGTACTGCAGGTGGGGGTAGTAGGCGAGAGGTTCAGGGCTGGCAGTGGCACTGGAGTAGCCGTTGGACATGGTCTCTCTAGGACTGTCAGCCCTCTCATGCTGGACTTCATCAAACACCGCCACCAGCTGGAGAAGACACAAACACAGCATGTCAGGATTCACTCTTAACTTTGACTAACTTTGTGACAACTCAAAGATCTCACATTTTCAATTCTTCTGACTAATCGGAAAATGTTTCGCACAGTTACTTAAAGCCTTTTAATGAGGTACTAAAATCTAAAATAACTATAATCAAGAAATCTTTTTTTCTTGGCTTTAAATAACGAGAGATGTTCCAGTACCTTTTTTTCCTTACTGATACTGACCTGACTGTTGGGTAACGGCTCATACCAAGCACCAATCCAATAACTGGACCAACTATACTGTGAGAAAATTATTTTAGCTCTACAGTGAACCCTTAAACACTTTAAGTTGTTTTTCCTGCTAATCTTTTGAGTTTTGCTGCTAAATATTAAAACAACAATGACACATCACTGGCTTTCTATATCTTTGTCTCTCCATTCAGGCCTTCTCCATAATTATCTGCGTGTTTAAGCTTGCCCAGTATGACTTGATGATGGCACAGCCTACCATTGGTTGACAAGAAAACAATATGGCAATTAGCATTAAAGCTAGTAGCAATAAATGATTGAAACTGGATAAAAGGCCACCTATTCTCTTAGAGTTTACTCATTTTCGAACCAGACAGCGTTGCATCGCCCGCAGCTTTAATGTTATGCTATGTTGCATCACGGTGACTGGATTACATACAACTTTCAAGAAAGATTAGGGAAGATGTGAGATGGCTCACTCCTGATCAACCTCCGCTACAGGGAACAATGTCATGAATCACTTTGAGCAAGAAAAGAATGAACAATGACATAAACTAATCATGGACAATTAAATCTATCTGCATTTAGTTTTGTCATCAACTTTGGATGAATCGTTTCACCCCTAACAACAACACCTATCCAAATAAGTAAGCATACTAGAAATAAGATGTACAAAATATGTAAGCAAGCTCTCCTTCAAGTACAGCAGACTAAACAAAGAGATTTGTGGAACATGAACAAGCTGGAAACAAGCAGCCAGGTAATATGGTGCCTCCACTGTGCCACAGTCACAGCCATGCTTTTATGTGATTTATCTTGCAGACAGTGGGGGCGAGACCTGCGTCATTCTGCCAAGTATGCACATGCATGTGAGACACCAGCAAACAGAGCTAGATTCACTCTCAAACCTCTTACAGTGCAGAACAAACCAGCAGACGCCACTTCAGGGGCATAATCCTCCTTTAGTTTGGACCAAGGATTGTGCAGATGAAGGTACAGAGTAGTTACAGGGCAAGGCGAGGTGTGCATACATGAAATTAGGAGTCAAATGAGATCTGACAGGAGAATGAGAAGCTGTCAAACACAATGACATGGCTGACACAATGAGACAGGAGCGGCCGGATGAGGAGGGGATGGAGGGCAGAGGGACGACAAACAATCCTAATTGAGACAGGGACATGATGGCAGATAGAGCGGGAGGATATATGTGTGTGTTGGCCGAGACGTCGCAGCTACGTGGTTTGATAAATTGGCGCATGGTGGCGTGACGCTCTCATTAGACGAAGGAAATGACCACTTAATGAAAAGCAATAACCACAGCGGAACAAGGGATGGAAATAAAACAACAGACGAGTGTCAATTAACAACACAAGGAGCATGCAGGCTTTGTGTGAGTGTGTAAACAAAAAGCAGAGGGGGGGCGGTGAGATATGTATCATCCATCACCTCCACCTCCAGCGATTCAATATCCTTGTGACACCTGGACGGCGCCATGCAAAGGAGATTTTAGCGTGAGCATTAGAGAGAGAAAAGATGAGGAACTGAGGCAGAGAAGAAGAAAAGAAATGACACAACGGCAAGAAAACAATCAGATTGCACCGCTTGATGGATGCTTCTCGAGCTCTTTCTCTCTCCTTTATCTGCCTCCCTCTTCCTCTCCTTATCTTCCTCCGACTCTCTTTCTCCAAACTCGCTGACAGCATCAATCAAAGCCAGAAGTCTCCGAGCGTGGTGTGATGTGCGCGTGCAAAAGCGCGGTCATGAGGCACCATCAAAAGCGATTTATTCATTTTGAACAACAACAACTTCTTTTAATGCGACGGAACGGAGGCGGCTGATGATGATTTGCTTTTGGGTTTGAGTTTATTTTTTTATAGGCTGACACAGGCAGGGGAGCAGCGCGGATGAAGGCCGCCCTGCTGCTTCCTCTCATCACTCAATCAAAAACAAGTATCAACAGAATGAATCACGTGTCGCTTCATTTGGAGCGAGCTGAAGTTTGGAGAAATGGACCTTTTGAGGAAATGTTCTCGTTCTCATGATCACATATTTCTGAACTCATAACCCTCAAAAAAATGACAACCAAGGGTGACTTTGATTTCTCCAGTTCAAAAAAGTCCCTTTGAAAATTTAACATTTGCACAAATTAGTCCCACAAAACTGACGAATTTATGAAGAAATAAACTCACAGTAGGTACATACATCATGTCACAGATGGGCGCAAACATAGCTGACAAATGATGGGTGCTGACAAGGGTCAAACTAAGGTGAGGAAAAGGGTATGTGTCACTCTAAAAAGCAAACACTTGTCACTCTCTGATTCTGGAGCAGATGACAACAACATCAGAGTGCTGATAAAACATCAGAGAGGTGAATTTTAACGTCTGGGGTTGAAAGAAAGAAACTTTACAGAGAAGACACAACATGAGGGAGGCTTCAGTGACGCCACAGTAGTGCTGTCACTATACCCACATTTGAATTTTGATATGATGCTAGCAAAAAATAAATATTGACACCTGTGTCGATACCACAGCAACAAAAATGACCACCTGCACGACCAAAACTGCTTAATTTAGCAAAATATTTTTATTTCTGACCTGCCTAAAAGAAAGGTCTATTAATCAACAAACCAAAATTTGACATACTGTTTATAGTAATAACAAACCAGTCTGCAGGGCTGCACAGCTGCTCAGGGGTTAGCGCTGTTGCCTCACAGCAAGAAAGTTCGCTTCCCGGTCAGGGTCTTTCTGTGTGAAGTTTGCATGTTCTCCCCTTGCATGCGTGTGCTCCCGCTGGGTACTCCGGCTTCCTCCCACCACCAGACATGCTTCTTAGGTTAAGTCTGATGACTCTAAAATTGGCCATAGGTTTGAGTGTTAGGACTTTTAGAGGAGTCGGTTTTTATGCAGGTCTGTGAGGCTGTCTGAAGTCTGCATGTTGAGATGTTAAGGGCACCTTTTATTGACCAGGAGACATCGCTGTCTCTCTCCTCTGCTCTCTATCCGTCTGTAACAGACACGATAGCACGTTCATCTTCAGCAGACACTAAAGAAACAGCCAACCAACTATGAAAAACACAGCGAGTGAGGATAGAGGCCATGATGGAGGACAGACCTGAGAGACAGATGCACAAGGCAGAAAGAGGCACGTCTTCAGCATCAAACTAAATCCTCAATCTTTCTTTATGTCTGTGCAGAGGTGTTGGGGTGCTTCTAATTTCTATAGGAAGTGTCAGCTAACACTCACATAACCTGCCTGGCCAAAAAAAAAGTCGCCACCAAAAAAGGTCCCACACTCTAATATTTTGTTGGACCGCCTTTAGCTTTGATTACAGCACGCATTCGCTGTGGCATTATTTCGATAAGCTTCTGCAATGTCACAAGATTTATTTCCATCCAGTGTTGCATTCATTTTAATATTGATGATGGGAGAGTCTGACCACTGCGCAAAGCCTTCTCTAGCACATCCTAAAGATTGGGGTTAATGAAAATGATGTCTCATGCTCCCTGAACCACTCTTTCACAATTTGAGCCCGATGAATCCTGGCATTGTCATCTTGGAATATGCCCGTCCCATTAGGGAAGAAAAAAATCCATTGTTTCAGAAATGAGAAGTTACTCATTGCATCAGCTGGGGTTCAATAACTTGTTGCCAGCTGAAAGATAATAGCCCATGCAGTAATTATCCAATAGGAGGCTCGTACCTATTTGCTTAGTTAAATCCAGGAGGTGACTTTTTTTTTTAGCCAGGCAGTGTATAACCAAAGAATTGAGTGAGTGAAGCTTCCCAGTGAACTCACGTTAAAGGAGACACATTATACCTTTTTAAGACAAGCTTAAATTGGTCTCGGAGGTCCCCAAAACATGCCTGTGAAGTTTGTTGCTGAAAAAACACTCCAGTATAGGATTTTTGTACGTTTAAAACCCCCTCTATTTCAGCCCTTCCCACTGAGCTATCCAGCGTCTCAGCTGGTGGTTGAGAGGATCAGTAGAGGAGGGCAGAACTTTCCCCCAAGTGGGGGAGGGCCAACCAAACCTGGGGGCGGGTGCTCATGCTCCTGGTGAGGTCACCAGGAGCTAATCTGAGAACAGCTTGTTTAAGCACACATTTTCTGAAAGGTGGAGAAAGAGAGGGGGAGAGGGAATGGATTTTTCTGGTATTTGAGGGGATTGTGGACAGGCCAGGGACACATATTTGTGTTAGAAAAGCCTGAAAAAGTGATTTTTGCATAATATATCTCCTTTAAAACAGAGCTCACCATTGATGTTCCAGGTGGCGACTTCCCTGCCTGGATAAACATGCATTTAAACTGCATTCGACAAACTAGTCTGATGTAAAGAGAATGCCCAGAAAACAATGACATTCATTGCAGGGTCATTGTGTCAGTGGGTATATGATGTCAGTAGAGTGTAGCTAAAGTCAGCAGCTAGCTCCGCTAGCTCAAATGCTGCCATACAGTGCTGTTCCTACAACATGCTAACCGCTAACATCTCATGTTTACCTCCAGAGAAGAGCTTGGGGAAAGCTCTGGCAGGAAGGCAGCAGTCAATAACTGAAGTTACAGCAGCTACTAGTGGCGGGAGGCTTCATTACAGTTTTACATTAGGGTTTAACATCAATTTTAGCCCTGTGTTTACATAAAAATTGTAGGTAAATAGTTCAACCAACTCATAAATCTTGCACCAGCTAATTTATTATCTGAATTTAGGTGTTTAGCCTACATGCATCCCAATTTACAGCCTGTATTTATCCATTTAAAAGCATGGGCCATATGACATCACACCCTGCATCATGTCTGATAATAGTCTTTGATGACTATTTCTCATGTAAACTCTTAAGGAGGGGACTTCACTTTTAAAAACTCAGCTTCGGTGAAGGTATAATCTTTCCCTACTGTATAGCTATATAACTGAGTTCTTTGCTAAGATGCCTTCCTGAGCATCCCGTTGAAGTTTAACCCGGCTACGCCTCACTTCAGTGGTGGGTCGTAACAGTGCTTTTCCAGCTTGTACCCATCATTTGTGTGTGTTAGTTAATGTGACGTCTTATGTTGTAATGTACTGAAAATACACACTGGAAGTGTGCACAAAATGCAGTGTATTCTTCAAGAAAGTTTTTCCTCTCCTGGAGCTTAAAACTGACATCCATCATGGCATGACAGCTAGTCTAACTGACGTTATGCTTCAGGTCCAGTCGCTACTCTGAGATTGACTGACACATGTACCGACAAATCAGGAGTGAGCTTTGACGTGTAGAATGTTAGTTTTGTTCTACTGTTTGAACAGCAGCTGTCTTTGCAAAGACAATGACTGACATATATCAGATTAATACTGAGAACGTGGTGCAGGTGATGTAGAAATTACACAATTCTGTGGTTGGAGTTTTATTCCCTGAGCAGTGGAGAGAAGAATCTCACCGCGTTGCTGTAAGGTTCTCTTCTGCTGAGATGAGGTTTTTAAGCAGTTTTGGATGAAACAGAAGGCTGATCAAAGGAGACTGGCAAGACAACATTGGGTGACATGAAGCAGTGGTTCTCAACGTTGGGTTGGGACCCCCAAGGGGGTCGCGAGACGTTGAGAGAGGCTCGCAAGATGCCCTAAAAAAAACTAAGAATATTTTTTAAATTATACTGTTGCCACTTTAGACAAATTTGGCTAAATTTTAACCAGTTTTTGCCACTTCAAACCCATTTTTTCACATTTCAAATCCTTTACAACACTTTTTTCTGCCTGTTTTTGCCACTTCTAAACTACATTACATTACCTGTTTTTGCATTACTGCCTCTATTAGCCACTTTCTACCACATTTTACACCCATTTCAACCACATTTCAACCACATTTGATATGCTCATTTTTGCCAGTTAACACAATTTCTTCCCATTTTTCTGTCTTAGTTAATGCTTTTTGTCAGTTTATATCAATTTTTCATCTCATTTCACCAAATTTTCCACCCATTTTTGCCAATTTAAAGCCATTTCAGCCACTTTTTGATTCCCCTTACCACTACCTATGCCCATTTTGCCACTTAAACCAATTTTTGCCACCTTAACCATTTTTTTTTCCACTTCTTGCTTAATGAGATTTTGACACAAGCATGGTGCATGTTGCAGTGTTTTGGTTTTTCTCTATTTCCATTGGCTAAAATCTGGACAGGTGTTGTTCAATGATACTGGCGTTCTATTGATTTTTGTCAGGACGTGGGACACAAAGCCTAAAAACTGGACTGTCTCAGGTAAATTGGGACGTATGGTCACCCTACATTACAGCCTTTAAACTGGTGCTGCTATCCGTGCTTCTGAAAAGTTTCCACAAACTCAAACTACCTGTAACTTCATCTCCTGGTATCATAATTAACAAGAATTAGTATTACTGTTTTGTTTTCCTGTTATTTCACCAAGTTTAATATTCCAAGTGTCGTCCCCTGTTGAAAGCGAATATATTTGCTTAATGTGCTGCAAGAAAAGCTGATTTCAGATGACTCTTTGCAGATTGTTTTCCAGCCATCAATCAGAGGATTTTTACAGCAGGGACCTCAGTCATTAAAACGGTAATAGACGATAAGGAAACCTGGGAAAAGCTTAGTTTTCAAAAACAAACACAGGATTTAAATTCAGCCTGTGAAACGCAGCACCGCTGTGGTCTTCTGGAGGACCCTGTAACCCCGAGATGAAGAGCAGCACCTTGACGGCTCGCTGTATTTATCACAAAGGTTCGCCTCCTCCCTGCTGACTGCGATTAGTATTCCAGGTAACAAATCACCTTATTTTTCCTGCTGCGTCGTGGGGGGATATTGATATGGACCTGGGGAGGCTGCATGTCAACTACTGCTGAATAATGTGACCCCTTTGTCTCATTTCCATAACACATACATAAAAGACACACAATCACAGACACACACCAATGCCTGTGCCAAATACAAATGACTGAAGCCTTTTTATTGTCATGTTATGGTCGTCTGTAAATCAGGACGTGGCGGGGTATCCGACGTGACCAGACTGTGCGTGCATAGCCAAAGTGATTATCATGACATACATGAAAGCAACACACAATAGCATGCGTGAAGCAGAGAGCGAGATAAACGCGGTGTCTGAGAGGATCCTCATACATGCTGCCTTGGGCACGGAGGTAGAAAATGCAGCAGTATACGTGGCCTTCAGCACAAATACACACTTACTCCACCCAATCTTACAGAGCAGAAAATACACACCCACCCACTCATATCCTGTAATACTAACACACATTAGTATTTGCTTAATTTAGATTAACCAATGCATGTCATGAAGCCTTGTGGGTCGGTTTTGGTTTAACCTACATAACATCAAATGACTTTTTCCTGTGCCAGAAGAGAGACTCGGCTGAAATTAAGGTAAACCACATTAACAACAATGCATGTCAACAACCCTGGAACAATTGAAGACAGCTTGTTACATTCAGAGCAGAGATGTAGGCTGAGAAAACAAAGACACTGAGGTCAGGATATGATTAAGAGTGTGAACTTTAAAAAAATATGGGAGTTATGATCAACATAAACACAAAAATGCTTGGGTTATTTAATGGATGCATCACATCCAAGTCAAATAAGGTAAATGGACATCAGTATCTCTTCATCTTCTTTAGAATTCCCAAAGGATTTGTTAAATATTATTGTTTGTTGGCCCTTAAGACAAAATGTTAGAATAGGTTATCATTGGTAACACTATGATACGATACAACACAACCCTTTATGGTCATCACAGTCCGCTGCCACCAGTTTATGCTGTAACCATAACAACCATTCCCACAGCTGCCAGCTGTAGAAATCTACTGGAGTACCTCAAAATCTTTCTAGACCTCTGAAGCCCAAAAAGACTAAAAAAAAAAAAGAAAAAAAACCCTGAAAACCAATCAATGCCCTGTTTATCTCAGGCTGTAATTTCCACAATACCCTAGACCAGTGATACTCCACACGTGGCTCTTTTGTGATGATTTCTGGCTCTTTTATATCTTTATTTTAAATATTTTTCCCCATGAACATTTTTAAAAAGGTCAACTTTAAACTCAGAAATCATCCATTAATCAGTCTGGCACTTTTGTCCATTTTAGTCTCTTTTCACTCATTTTTTTGCCACATTGTTACAGTTTGTTTTTAAACTATTTTTGCCACCTTTAACTCAATTTTAAATCAGTTTTGCTCCTTTTTCACCCAAATTTTGCCAATTTTCACCTTTTTTTGCCACTTCTTTTCCAATTTTTGACCAATTTGTAGCTTTTGTCCATTTTAGTCTCTTTTCACACATTTTTTGCACATTTTTGATTAATTTTGCGACCTGTAACTCATTTTTTTGTTTTCAATTTTTGACATTTTTCACCAGTTTTTGCTTCGTTTATCTAGCTTTTTGCCACTTTCAATGCTTTTCCCCTCCTTTTGCCATTTTTTGCCCTTCTTGTACATTTAAGCTAACTTTTGCCATTGAATGCCAGTTTTTTCCCCCTATTTTTTACCACTTTCACCATATTTTACAGTTTTTTAATTATTTGCCACTTTTTGACCATTTCACCGCTTATTTTTATTGCCACTTTAACCTATGTTCACCACTTAGATTGTGGCTCTTGCAGTAGTATATTTTTAATACTTGGGCTCTTTGCTTGTGCAGGGTTAAGTAACACTGCCGTAGAATAAGCAGTTGAGCAAAGAAGAAGTGAAAACATTTTAAACCTACTTATATACAGTAAATGTAGGAACCTGGTGACTGATTTGTCCCTCGGGGCTCAGGTAAAATTTGTAATTCTGTTCCATGAAGTCAGATGGCCTAACAGTTAGGTTAGGCCCTACGTACAGAGCTGAACTCCATGATTCCAATTACATAAGGTTACAGAGGCGAGTCCACCTGAAGTTCATTTATATCTATTTTAATTTCTGTGATATCCACCTTGCCTGTGAAAATCCTCCCCTCTGTAGTATTTTTGTCCCAAATGTGGAATATGCTGAAAAGTTGACCTTCTATGGACCAATGACAGCTAAGACAACAAGATGCTAACTAGCTAACACGCAACAACAGATAATAATTTATAAGTCTGATATGAAAAACAGTCAGATTCATCACACTGATATGAATAAAGCATGTTTTATTAGTCAAAGTCCATTCAGCTTGTCTTGGCAGTTTGAAATATATATCTATAAAAATCTTACTTAATGTAAAGCTATACTTTACTAATATTTCTTGACATGTATTATTCATCCTGTTTTTTCAGCATTTTTCATCGTTTTTCATTTTTCATCATTCACCAAACACATATTCACTGGATTCAAAGGCATCAGTAGCATAGCACCTAGCTTCAAGAGGAAAAACAAGTAAGAGGCAATGATGTATGGTTCAAAAGTTATTTAACTTTGGTAAACTGTGTCACTTCCTGTCGTGTACGACAGCGCCGGTCTGGAAGGCATTTTAACGATCACATTCAGAGAAAAACTGTCCTACAGCCTCCATGCTGCAGTGGGGCCTTTGGTTCGTCTTCTTTGCTCTAAAATGGTAGCCCGTGCATGACGTGCTTTCCAGCAGCGAAGAAGAATTGATTACTGGTTTATAGTGCTAACAGTTAGCACGGCTAAACGAAGCTAAATATGAAGCTAAACTAAACAGTATCAGATCAGTGCATAAACTTGTGTACTCGCCGATACCAGTACCAGAATCTGATCAGAATATCAGAATCTGAACAACCCTAGATGACAGTCAGATACGTAAGTGCAAATGAGGAGTAAAATCCAACAAGCAGCCTGAGTGTGAGTCCAGCCCACATTTCATCCCTCACACTGCCCTCCTCTGTAATGAAGGCACAAAAAAGCCAGAAAATAAATCTGAAGAAGAAATAATCTGCTATGTTAGTAATCCATGCACACTGGTTAGTGGGCATGGGTTTGTAAACTGGACACACAGATTTGTAAACCATGAGCATAGATTATTTCACCGGATGATAACAACCCATTGGCACAAATTTGCAGTTTCATAAAGATTGAAACTGTTCATACAGTTTTGCAATTCGCTGACATGGACTGGGATTACAAACAGCTTGTGAAACAGATTTTTTTCCTCTAAAAGGGGGTCAGTATTAGGGCTGGGAAATTCATTGCAAATTAGATTTAATCGCAATACGGCCTGCTGTGATTTACAAATTGCACAAGTTGAAATATTTCTTTAACTTGAAATGTATAAAATACCAGTTTAATAAATCCTATTTTCTGCAGCTGCAGAGATTTTTTATGCAAACATGTGAGTTTCAAATTTTTTTAATGGTTTACGAAAATCCTCCTTTTTTGTTTTATTTTTTTTTTCTTAATCAAAACAAGTGCCATAAAATTATAATGCCCTTCAATAAAGCAAATGAATCACATTTGCAATATGAGCTAAATTTATTAGTTAATTCTTTCTAAAATTGATGAAGCTTAGCGTTAGTTCATGAAAGTCATACCTCCAGCTGCAATCAGCTGATAGCCAGCCTCACCTCCCCCACCCCAGCCGCCTCCTTTATAGCTTAAAGCTTGTTGCACCCTCATATTCAGATTCATGCCACTATGGAACAATTGCTTCTGAAATAATTTCATTGTTTTCATTACACATTGTCATAAATGCTTCTCTCCATATGAGGGTTTCTAGCTATGCACTCCCTGGAAAGTCAAAACATGCTGCTGACTAACCCAGGGAGCGTCTATAGAGCAGAGCCTTCTCTGCCAAGAAAAGTTCCAGATCCATTTTGCAATAAAATCGTTAAATCCAGGTAAGAGTGTTCCTGGCTGCACGTAGGTTATAATATTGAATGGTTTGTTGCTTGAAAAATACACAAGATGAGGAATCTTACAATAATCACATAATAAATTGCAATTTTGGGGGGAAAAAAATTACAATTTGTTTTTGCAAATCATTCAGCCCTAATCAGTATATTAGTCAATTAGACCGTAAACTATTAAATCATGTTGCAAATTTTAGAAATATTATAATATTATAATATTATAATATAACACCTGGGACAATAAAGTGAAAGCATAACAAAAGTTTATTAACAGAATTTAAGACTAGAACTACAGTAAGAAGTCATATCTTTTGTACCGTTGCTATTTGGATTACATTGTGGTTTTTACCTGGCAGCGTCTTAACCTGCTTAATCAACCTTGTGCAGGTCTCTGACCCTCTTTCCAGTTCCCAGGCTGCTTTGCTGTAGCCAAACATGACCTTACACCTCTTGTCTTTCTTTACAGTAATCAATACTCATACGCATCATTCTGATCACTGTCAGACAGCCTGTGTTTTTATGCACTGTGCTTCTTAATTTTAAACAGGCTGGATATGAAATGATCCCAGCTGTTGTAAACAGTAGATTAGTTTACATGTTGCAGCTTCCAGATGGAACAGTTGAGAATTTTTAATAATTGATGCACTTCCTTTGAATTGATCAGCCAAATGCTGCAAACAAACATACTTTTATGAATAATAAAGGGTGTGCATGCACTGTAAAATGTGATTTACACATAGAAACAACACAAAGTGGTTCAGACATGTGGACACAGTCACTTTTTACAGTAGGAGGGTGAACAGTGCCCCCTTGCTTTAGTGAGGCACTACTACATGCTGGTAACTCTTCAGCCTGCAGCCTTTACATAAACAGAAGTAACACACACACAGACACAGCCTCACAAACAAACATACACACTTCCCTATTTCATTCTAGCGTACTAATCAACCCATTTTTCTTCCCCTCTCTCATCGCTGTCTAGCTCTGCGGCGTGGGTGTGGGTTGCTGCGTGTGGTAGAAGTCTATTGAGATGCTCTGCTTTGTGCTGTTGTCATTTATCTTACGACTGCCTCCCTCTTCTGCGTTTTCTCCCTCTCGCACTATTCTTCATTCTCTCTTTGAACGAGGGATGCATAATTCAGAAGGAGCACGCGGCATCCTGACAGTACTGTAGTGGTAACCCAATCATCTCACATACATAAACACTGAGGCAATCATATAGAGAGTACACAGCACGCCCAAATACACACTCTAAGCTCTGGGCTCGCACATTCATTTCTGCCAAAGTACAGGTTTACAAGGACTATTCTGGACATCTGCTTTTTCAAGCGTTAAAATCTGAATCAGAGAAAATAATCCTTCCACTTTTAGCATCTTCACTTGGCTGCAGAAAATGAAGGCCTGCTCTACCCGACAATTTAACTGGATGTTTTCTGATAGCACCAGAGCTGAGAAGATTCTAACGCCTCTTTTAATAAACTGGTGGAACCAACATGTCCTCATCTCATCTTACACGAACAGAAAAGCTTGTACCATTCAAACGCACAGTTTGTAGATTCAGACGCACAACAAACAACAAACGATGACGGGCAAAGACGTGCTTGTTTCTTGTTTTGAACTGAGGATTCTGTTTAACAAACTTGTACTCCACAGGGTGTAGTTACCAAACAGTTAACTCCCATTTTGTGTCATGGGCTGATTTTGCTTGTAATGAGGTAGAAATCTGTTCAAAAGTGTCCTTCCTTGTTCACACTGCAAGCTGCTCACAAAGCATTTTGGGATCACATGTTGCACGAACCAGGTCAGCCACTTTTAACAGCTTTTCACCCACAGCATGTGACATTCATCTATGAAACAAAAATGGTGGTCTAGTGCTTAGTATGGACACCCGATACAGCAGTGTTATTCAACCCTGCTCAACCACAGAGCCAGACTGTTGAAAAATACCTTTGCAAGAGTCACAATCTAAGTGGTCAAAATGGCAAAAACAGCTTAAAGTAGCAATAAAAAAAAGTTGAAGTGGCAAAAAATGAAAGAAAAGTGACTAAAATGGGCAAAAAGCAGTCAAGAGTGGCAAAAAGGGGAAAAACAAGGAAACAAGTGGTATTTAACAGCAAAAGGTAGCTTAAATAGGCAAAAAGTGGTGAAAAGGGCAAAAATTGGATAAGGTGGCAAAAAGAATTGGCAAAAATGGGCAAAAAAAAGTGGTATTTAAAGGCAAAAGGTAATTTCAATGGCTAAAAATGGGATAAATTGGAAAAATGGGGGGGGGGTTAAAAGAAGCTGAAAAAATGGGCAAAAAAGAGGAAACAAGTGGTATTTCATGGCAAGAGGTAGTTTTAATGGGCAAAAAGTGGTGAAAATGGGCAAAAAGGGATAAGGTGGCCAAAAGAAGTTGCAAAAATTGATAAAAATTGGAAATAAGTGGTATTTAATGGAAAAAGGTAGCTTAATTGGCTAAAAATGGGATAAAAGTGGCAAAAAATGGGGGAAAAGAAGCAAAAAGAAGTTGCAAAAATGGGCAAAAAAGAGAAAGTAAGTGGTATTTAATGGCAAAAGATAGCTTAAATGGGCAAGAAGTGGCAAAAAATTGTGAAAAAGGGCAAGAAATTGTCTTAATGTGTGAAAAATGGGATAAACGGGACAAATCAGTTTGACAATTAAAGCCTTCTGTATAAATCTGGGAAACAACTGAGCAATGTGATTGATTTCTGAGGTCAATTTTTCCTTTTTCAAGGTTTTCTGGGGGGATAATATTTTAAATTAAGATATAAAAGAGCCACATGTGGCTCCAGAGCCACACGTTGAGTGTCACTGTTACAGAGTGAAACTGAAAAAGGAAAAGTAAGCAGTAGAGGTGCAGCAGATGTTAGTGGAGCTCTGAAGTTCTCTTGACCTGATTCAGAAATGTGTAGTTGGGCCACACTGTTATAAGGGTTGGAGGGCTGTCACCCTGCTACAGAACTCACAGCCACCAGCAGATCATAGCTGTGGTTGATTAGGGATGCACGCCAAACTGATAAATTCCCACCCCTGACCCCTGACCCCTGTCAGTATCTGGATCACAAGTCAGTTAAACTATTAACATTTTTTTTTTTTTACAAGTTTAGGTCCATGACCCTGGTCAAACACTTCTGTTATACAGCCCCCCACCACTAGTAGCCACTGTAGTTGTTCTTATTGACTACTTCGTTACCACAACAATTTTACTGCTAGAGCTCCAATAGCCTCTCATAGGAACAGCACTATTCTGATAGGGAACAAGTTTTCCAGAGGCTGTGTCAGCTCAGGAATGTGGACGTTAACCTGCAGAAAGAACGAAAAGCCTGAGACTGCCAGCACTGTCAGTCTGCAAACCAAATTAGCATCTTTACAGTGTGATGTTTACTGCTGCAGGATGTATTTATTTGACTTTAGACATGTAAATATGTATGAACGTGATTGTTATTTTCTCTCTATCTGACAAATGTTAAGATCTGTTTGAATAACAATTTACCTGCTATTTTCATGCTTTCAACATCCCTTCTACGGTACTCTTCATAGTCAGTTTTCATATCTAAAATCCCACAACCAAGTTTCCTTTTCAGTATGTATTTTCCTGACTAACATGTTTACAGTAGTGTGCAGAACTTTTAGGCATGTTTCGACGAAGTCTAGATGCAGTGAGTAAGCTGCCAGAGGGCTGCATCAGGCAGAAGAGAGGACTGACACAACCCTGGTTGTGTCTGGATGTCTTCGAGTATTACCAGGGGAATGGGAGAGTAATCTGTTGAAAAAAAAAAATAACCAAGTCTACACCTTTAGGGTGGAGAAAGGTCTGTTCATGTGGTGAGTAGGCACAGCCTAGGGTACTGTCCAGAAGGGTAGCAGACTGGTCGTGCTGTGGATGTCCTGAGGCCCCGCTAACTGCTAACACTCTCCGGGCGTAGTACCAGGCATGAAAAGGCCCGGGCACAAGAGATGCCATTGGGCTTGACCTTGGCTGCAGAGTAACATGTGTGTCTACAGGTGTCCAGCTTGACTCTGGTCTCCCTCTCTCTTTGGGCCGTCCCACTTCAGGCCCTGTGATGAATCCTAAGTGCTCTACATGCCTAAAACTTATGCACATGGCTTTATATTTTAAAGTGTAGGTAAACCTACATTTTTACTCTTTCTAGCACATGGACAGGGTTATTAACATCTATTTTTTAACTGTAGTTTTTGTAAATTTGAAAAAAAGCATCCTACGTTCATAGCTGCATTTGCTAAAGGGATGCTTTTCTGTCTTTCTCTGTCTGCTGCAGGATTCCCCCTCCATGCATGAATGAATTACTTCTGTTCAACAAAGAGCAGACCTAATGTGGAGAGAATGGGTTTCTCCATGGTTGTAAAGTGTGATGATTATTGACAGAGCTCAGGTACAGAGAGGTGGAATCTTTGCTTATTATATCCATGGCATCATCAGTTTGAAACTAGACTCTGCCTGTTATGTGCCTTTTATAAAACCACATGCAGGTAATTGTCATTAGTTATACTCATGTATGAAGAGCTGCTTTCTTTTTGGATTCAGATGCAGGTTGGAGAATTAACTTGCACCTTTTCCTGCCATATTAGAAATGTGCCATTACAGGGGGAAATGTATTTATTTATGTTTTAAGTTTATATCCTGGAAACAGACATGCACATAAAAAATACACATAACACGAATTTATAACATGATTTGAAGCGTATAATTTGCTTCAAAAAATGCACCTTCTTCCAGCTTCTACCTCCAATTTTTTGCAACCAGACTTACAAACTGGATAAATCAGTCGGATTTTATTTTTTCATCAATAATATTAATTGCTGTATGACTAAAATAAATCCAAGCCTGTTCCTGTTCTCCAAAGAGACTCCAAAATTCCAATATCATATCAGTTTCTAGCTTTCATTAAAATGCCTATAACATGAATTTATTAGTATTAAAAAAAACTTAAAATGGACGTTTTGCAACTGTAGAATTCAACCAAGAAACTGTACTGTATTTGACTTATTGATGGATGTAATTGCTTTATGATCTTTATATGCCTCACAGGTGATAGCAGAGCCCAGAGGCATCATGTTTTTGTGATGTCTGTACATCTGTCCTGGTCATTGTTGAGAACATAATATCTCAACAACACTCGGGTGAATTTTCTGATAATTCTGCATAAGTGTTCATGATGGCTTAAGAATGAGCTGATAAGAATTTGGAGGTCAAAGCTCAAAGGTCAAGGTCATGTCCTTCATGTAAATCAGTGTTGTGATCAAGACGTCTCTACAATGCTATGACGACATTTTTCTTCAAACTTTGCAGAAATGTCTGCTCTGTTTCAAGGATAGACCAATCAGAGTTTGGAGATCAAAAGTAAGAGGTTAATGTCATCAGACCGCATGTTTATTCCTGGATCAGGAACGCGATACCTCAACAGTTGGAAGGACTTTCTTCAAACTTTGCAGACTCTGACTCAAGGAGGATATTAGATGGAAAGGTCAGCGTGACTTCAGATATTGTGAGCACAATATTTCAAGTATGCAATAGCGGATTGTTTTTCCCATTAAATGTGTTAAAAAAAATCTAAACATGGACTTTTACATTTCAGTTTTTATTGTTCACAATCTAAAAAATAAATAAAAACAACAAAAATAGATAATAGACAATGGAAGTGGCCAAACACAGAACAAAATTGATATATAATAACACCCTAACATTTAGTTGTCTGTAATTCAAAGTTCACTATAAAAACTAAATGCACCTATAACCAAGAATTCTACTATCCCTACCCTCCTCTTTATCCAACACTCTTTTCACTGTCTGACAATTGTGCTCCTTGCAGATGCATATAACCAAGTGTTCTTGTGGTTTAAGTTTTGGCTGTTATTGCCTTAAATTGATGGGACAGTGGACAAAGTAGGACATCTGGGAGAAAGAGAAGGTTAAGAGCCACAGGTTGGACTTGAACCAAGGCTGCTCGCTTGGAAGCCTACAACCTCCTGATTTAACCGTAAGGCCATCTGTGCCCCAAATATTTCTTTTTAAACCACATGAAAATTTTAGAATATGATGCAACAAAACTAACTGCCAAACAACAATTGTTTAATCTGAATAACAGCTGTTTTTCAGGCATTTTTGGCGACTGATGTCATTTTCTCTTTGTTATAGTGCACCCTACAGCAATGGTTTTTCAAACTTTTTTTGCCCGAGGCACACCAAAAATCAAGCTGAAGTCTCAAGGCACACTATATTCATGTCCTTGCAAAATAGCCTCTTTAACACGCGTCGCAACATGTCCCAACTGCATGTGATGTGAGTGAGCGCCAGCTCCACAATCAGTTTGGTTACAGTTTCCTTTTGTAGCATCCTGACACCATGTGAGTGATGCACTGCAGCTCCACAGGTTTATCCCCAGTCGCCCTGTTCCTATTTTCCTCTCTGTTGCTTGCATTGAGATGGACAAGTAACAAGGGAAGAGGTTGCACAGAGGATGACAAGGCACCAGGAGTGTCCCACCAGAGGATATTCTTAATTTTCTTCCACTTTTCTCACTCTCAAAACTTGTAAGCTTGTTTTACAAAGTGGAGTGTGATTGAATGGATATTTTCCTTATCCATTTATGAATTCTTATGGTCTGACTTGTGCTAGCATGGAGACAAAACTATGTGGCTCACAGCTGTTAGAGACACCATACCTCAGATTTTCCACCTTCTAAGTAAAAGCATGAGATGTCATATTTTTACATGTAAATTTACAGGGCAGAGAATTGCATATTTAACAGGTAATAGATGGACAGTTAGCATGCAATGCTGCATGATGCAATGCAATGTTTAACACTTGCATGCAGTAAGGACACTGGCTATAGTGTCTTTAGCTGTTGCATAGTTGTAGTACTAATGTATAGTCAGACAGCTTCCCACGGCACACACAGACTTGTCTCAAGGCACACCATTTGAGGACCACTGCCCTACAGTATACAGGGATGTGTCAGACTCAGTTTAGATACTGTAGCACAAAGCAACGATATTCTAGCATGCACTCAAGCATGTTCCACTAACTAATCCATGTTCAAGGGCACAAACTGCACACTCAACCAACACAAACACACATGCGGACACAGTAGTTTCCTGGGCACTCCAGGGTTCATCAGAGGAATGTTTGCCCTGTGTTATTCAAACAAGTAGAAAATTGGTTGTATTACCGCAGAGAGTGAGGCTAATCCTTCGTCTACTCCAGCTTCGATCTATACAACACACTGCCAGATGTGGAGGATTACCTCTCAGGAACACACACACCTGGCTGCAGGCCCACACAACCACAGTCAAAAGAGACATGGCTGCCACTCCAACGCACACAACACAAACGTACAATGCAACTTGTCGAGCCTGTGGAGCCACTTTCAAAATAATGAATCATATTCAGAGACGTCACGACTTGAACCTTTAAATGTGTCATTCTCTGTGTTTGAAGTGAAGCCAGTAGTTTCAAACAGCAGCGATATTGAACATTACATCTCTTTGATGCTTCAGACAGACCGATCTAAACACTGTCATACCAAAGAAGATACAGTGTGTTTGTGCAGCGGGTTAAGCCTCTGCATTCATGCAAATTTAGCAAATGATGACCCAGATTTAATGCTATGTTTCCACAGAGGTAAAAATACCACAGAGAGACATGGCAGAGCAATGCAAAGGCAGATTTTACTGAACTGTGCTGTATGTTTTAGCTTGTTGTCAATGGTGGTTGTGCACTATTGACAATAAAAATAATTAGACTTGTTTTGGAAGGTCCTAATCTTGTTTTTTTTCCCATTTATAGAAATTGATAGGCTGATTAGTGACCAGTCTACAATGTACTCAACCTTTAAACCAATGACAGCTGACTTTGGCTCCATCTTTCTCACAGCAATTATCAGGATAGGTGGTAAAGACTAGATAGATAGCTGAATAATTCACATTAAATATGAATTTGCAGCACCTGAAAAAGAAACATATTTACATCTTTGTCCCCTATTAGTGACATCAGCAACAACCTCCAGAGGACAGGAGTGAAGGTATCACCATTTACTGTTAGATACATCAGCAACAACCTCCAGAGGACAGGAGTGAAGGTATCACCATCTACTGTTAGTGACATCAACAACAACCTTCAGAGGACAGGAGTGAAGGTATCACCTTCTACTGTTAGTGACATCAACAACAACCTCCAGAGGGCAGGAGTGAAGGTATCACCATCTACTGTTGGTGACATCAGCAACAACCTCCAGAGGACAGGAGTGAAGGTATCACCATCTACTGTTAGTGACATCAACAACAACCTCCAGAGGACAGGAGTGAAAGTATCACCTTCTACTGTTAGTGACATCAGCAACAACCTCCAGAGGACAGGAGTGAAGGTATCACCATCTACTGTTAGTGACATCAGCAACAACCTCCAGAGGACAGGAGTGAAGGTCTGCTCATTATCCCAAACAAACAAGCTCATCTGTGCAACACAGTGGAAGTTATGGCTTCTTCTGGGAGGGGCTCATTAATGTCTGTTGATGTAACACATGATGGCAGCAGAAATGAACTCAGAAGTCTATAGAAACATTTTGTCTGCCAATTTAAAGAAAGATGAAACCAAACTGATTGGGAGATCCTTCATCATGCAGCAAGATAATGACCCAAAACACACTGGCAAAACAACAAAGGAGTTCATCAGGGTCAAGAAGTGGAAGGTTTTAGACTGGCCAAGTCAGTCTCCAGACTTAAACCCTATAGGGCATGCATTTTAGCTGCTAAGGAGGAGACTGAAGGGAGTAACCCAAAAGCATCACAAAAGAAGAATGCTAAAGTTTGGTGATGTCAGTGGGTCACAGGATTGATGCAGCTACTGCAAGAAAAGGATTTGCTACTAAATATTAATCTTATTCACTTTCATCTATTTTAAGTCTCTCTGTTCCAACACTTTTTCTCACCTAAATATTTGGTGTTCTGTTACAAGCAAGGCTATCTCCTAAGTTGTGTATCAGATCCAGATGTAAATACCTGGAAATAAAAGCTGAAATGTTGATCTCTTGTCTAATATTCATCTTTTTGTGTCAAGCCCAAATGTTTTCAGTCCACAGCAAAAATAAAGGAACTGGCCTGTCTGTTCCAGTACTTTTGGAGGAGAGTGTATATTCAACAGGTGAAGCAGGCAGAGGGGAAAACTATTCTCAGAAAAATGTTTGAACCACAGCTACACAAACATGACCACGCACACACGCTAACCAAAATTGCTACCTGGGCAGAGGTTTTGGAAAAGGCATTATTTGTAGACCCACATCACTTACAGTTCATTTTTCAGGCTAACCGCTGAGGAATAAAGGTTTTTTTACAGCACAGAAACTTATTATTTTCTTCCCCTCTCTCTGTGCGTCCACACACACTCACATCTGTCCTATCAGCCGCAGTGATTGAGCATGTGTGCGCCTGTGGAGAGTGTGTACACTCTCACAAAGCGAGCCACCAGCTGAGGCTCTGCAGCGCCGGCTCTGCACCGTGACAAGTCACATTATTATTTATGCACACTCATAAAGGGAGAGGGTAAACTCTTCATAAATCACACATGCCCAAGAGGCTGGGGGAGAGGAGGCGGAGGGGGAGGGGAGGGAGGGAGGTGGGTGACAAGGGAGCTCCAGGCCTCATATTTCTCAGTCTGGCTACACACAAATATCAAGCGGGCTCGTTCATCATTCCTGCAGTGCAAACACATCGATGGTGGTTACACTGGTCCAGTGTCTCACACAAGTATTCACCTTTCTAGGGCTGGGAGTTGCAGGGTAGACCACAGAACCATATGCAATAAACGCTCCATGGTGGGGACAATAACAGGATTCAGAGACTGCAAGAAAATCATACAGAAAGTCACAGTAGTTGTTCACTGAAGAATATAAAATGCTAGAGATTGAGATCACATTTGAGTATACAAATATCTGTAAAAATAAGGAAGTGAATATGACAAACTTTTTAAATAAAGACCAAAAATAAACCGACACATGCTAACAAGAGATTCTCCTGGAATCTCAATAAAGATTTTAATAACAATAGAAGCATGTTTGACTTTTTCACAGCAAATTTTAAGAGCACCATGTCTTTAAAACAAGAATATTGATGCTTGGAGCAAGTCTATTGATAACTGGATTACAGGCTACAGGATGACGCTCTGTTGCTGTATCACTGTTCTGTCCCAGCCCTAACGTTTTCATATAAACATGCTGAGAAGTGTGAGCTCCCTCTGCACATAGAGTCATGACCCTCCTTTCTCATAAAAGTGCATAAAGACGTGCCCACAGAGGAGGAAATCACACTCATGTTCCAGCTCTCTACCCCAAAAAGTCAAGAGCCGGAGACTAATAATCAGCTTTCTTTTCCCTGTGGCCGCTGTGAGGCCAGCTGCTCCCACCAACCACCCCTCCTCCTCCTTTTCCTCCTCCTCTTCCTTCCTTCCTTCCTCTCGGGATCTGACAGAGAAATAGAAGGAGTGATTAACTCAGAGCTGGGAGGCTGGCGCCCTCTCACCTGTGGCTCTCTCTCCTCCACAGGCCTCCTCCTCCTCTTCTCTCCATCTGCCCTCCCTTGACATTTCAAACCATGCGTCACCTTTTTCTTTCTGCCCTTCGCCTTCCTTTCTGTGCACTTTCAGAGTGATATTAATGGTGCTTTAAAGGTATAATCCATCCCTTTTTTATTATTATTCATTCAATCATTAATAATTCAGCCTTTTTCATCTGTAGTAATGTAAATTTATCCATTCCTGGGTCAAAGGGCTACCGCCCCCACAGATGGTATTTCTCAGCTCAGATTACGTCTTTAGGGGTAAACATGCAGCTTTATACCACATCTGAGCTTGCTGCTACATATATGAGCCATATATTCAGTGCCTGCTGTTGCCATGGAGAGCCAACATCAGTCACAGCCTGAGGGTGTTGAAAAAGCCGCTTCACCTGCACGTTTTTCTCATACCCATCAACATATGTGTTCCCTCCAACACACCTTATTAGATCGTTATTGACTCAACATCAAAGGCTGCAGGGGATTTGTGCTGCATTACATGTCTGCAAGACTCACAAGTACCAAACAGCACCTGACAGCACCATCCATCCAGGTATATGGAGGGGAAGGGGCAGCGCTCATGCAGCATGACAAGCTTTTAAGTAAAACCAGGAAACAGGAAGACTGCCAGCATGATATTACATTCCAGTACGCTTAACTCCACTTAGCCCAATATTTCAGCATGCACAAGCTTCTGATCAACAATGAAAGTGAAACCAATTATAATGTGGCACTCTAACAAGTAGTTGATAATCCAGGATTAATTAACAACCATTTTCTTTTACTGGTAACCCTCTCCCCAGTTCTCACAATACTAGCTGTGACTAAGACCTATTTATTTACAGTAATTGTAAAGGTCGTCTACAATGTGTAATCATGAATCATGTCTGTGATTTGAATTGTAAGAAATGGTTTTGGCAAATACTGAAAAGAGGGCATGATGATATGAAGAAAACGTACACAATACAACATCTTTTCTCTCTGAGATATCCATGGCCGTTTCATTTTATTCACCTCCACCACTGCTTACTAGTAGACATGGTCAGGATGATGTGCTGAAGATCGAACCAAAGGAAGGATTGGATTTAGATCAGTGATTCTCAACATGGGGTCTGGACCTCCTTGGGGGTTGCGAGACACTGAGAGGGGGTCTCCAGATACCTTAAAAAACTAAGTATATTTGTTAAATGACACTTTTGCCACTTTACACCAATTTCCCAAAAGTTTTCATCTTTTTTTTTCACCAATTTGAACACATTTTTGCCACTTAAAACCCTTTTTGTCCAATTTAAACCCCTTCTACCACTTTATCTGCCTGTTTTCTGCCACTTCTGAACCAATTCTTGCCACTTTCCACCTATTATTCCCTACAGTGACCTATGAATGCCACTATTAATAACTTCTTATGCCCATTTTTACCACATTTCACTTTTCGTTATGCCCACTTTTGCCAGTTCAACCCATTTCTACCAATTTCTGCCTATTTTTCTGCCTCATTTAACCCATTTTTTGCCAGATTTAAACAATTTTTCCATCCCATTTCACCAAATTTTCCCATGAGTACCTGGATGCAGCTGAGGACCTCAACCCCTTACGAAAATTGGTGCCATATCTCATCTTCTAGTACCGGAAGTCACTTGAACTGAACGTCTTCTTCGTTGTTGTTGTAACTTTACAATTGACCGTGATTTTGCTGGGCCCCAGGTTGGCTGGGCCCTGAAAGCTCTCCCCTTTATCCCCCCTTATGGACAGCCTTTTCTGCACATGTCTATTCTTGAATGTGCATGGCTGAAAAGGTTGAGAACCCTAGATTTAGATGAATGAATGTTTCATCTAAGGTGGGGATTTTATCCAGAAGAAGCAAAGCATGCAGCGCAGTAACAATTTCATCGAGATCAGTGTTACTCAACCCTGCTCAACCAAAGAGCAAAATTGTTGAAAAATACCTTTGCAAGAGCCAAAATCTAAGTGGTGAAAAGTGGGTAAAAGTGGCAAGAAAAATAAGTTGAAGCTGACAAAATAAGTGAAAAAGCTACAAAATTAGTGGCCAAAAATGGGTCAACAGGGGTAAAATAGGCAGAAAATGGCAGAGACTGGGTGAAAAGTGACCCAAAAAATTACTTACAGGTGGCAATTATGGTTAAAAAAAAAAGAAAAAAGAAAAAAAAAAGAAAAAAGGTAAGAGAAAATGGAAAAAGCAACATGTAATGGCAAGAGACACCTTAAATGGGCAAAAGGTGGCAAAAAAGGGAAAGATTGGTAAAAAAAAAATTGCAAATCAGGGCAATGAAAATGTACAGACAAAAAATAAAGGTTGACAATTAAATCTGACAATTAAAGCCTGCTGTATACATGTGGGAAACAAACTGCTATGGATAATTCTGAGGTCAAAGTTTCCGTTTTTTATGGTTTTCCAGGGGAATCGTATTTCAAATTTAGACATAAAAGAGCCACAAATCATCACAAAAGAGCTACATGTAGCTCTAGAGCCATGCGTTGAGTATCACTGGTCTAGATTATCTTGTTTTCATGATTGTAAGAGGCCAACCATGATTAAAATTGGGCTCGAGACTTGATTTATTGTACAGCACAACAATCAAGGATAAAGAAATTAACACCGAAATAACCAAGCCTAGGTATACAATCACTTGGACAGCCCCAGGCTGCATACGTACCTAATCAAAAAAATGTCCTCCATTATTATAACCATCAGTCCTCTTTTCCATATGTCCCTCCTATATCAGAAAGCTCTCTAATGATTGGAGTGGCCAATTCAGACACATTACCGCTCACTGAGCTCTATCCATTAGGCCAATCAGTTCAGAGAGAGGCTGAAAAAATGAATAACAATATCAGTGTCTGTGTGTGTCTTTATGGTGTGTGCAAAACAAAGGGCACAGATGTGATGTTTGCAGCACAAATCATTAAATACTCCAGCCTAAACGAGCTAAATTCACTCTTCCACACAACCATCCTTCGGTTGCAGTGAACAGACACACCAACATGCACATGCCCGGGAGTGTGACTTTCTGCTGATTTGAGTTATTAGCAGTTTGAGTGAGCTGAGACTTGGAGAGCAGAGGGAAAACACACCACACTTCCACACACCGGCAGTAAAACACACACATAGATACACCAGTCTGGGGCAATGTCATGAAGGAAAACAGATGGTGTGAGGCTGCTGAGGTCAGGGAGTAGATTTGCTGTAAACAAGTTGATCTATACGAGATCATTAGCTGCTGTGATTAGCTTCTCTGCAGGCTGCTGTGCCAAAATCCCAGCCAAATGATAAAGATAATACCGGAAAACACAAGCTGCAGGTTTGCATCAACAATGTGAGTATTAACTCTCTCTATCCTTGTCAAATAATGTGAAGGCGACAGATTGTGTTTTTGGAATTATATCCAATGTCCACAGGTTTTTTTTTGTTGTTGTTGTTGTTTTTTGTTAAGATTATTTTGGGGCTTTTTGCCGTCAGACAGAAAATATTGGGCGAGAGAATGGGGGAAACATGCACCAAAGTGAGCTGAGACCAGGAATCGATGCCTTCTCCACCAACTGAGCCAAACTGGCCCCCTTTCTCCCTGTTTTGATGTAATGTTGATTCAGTGATAAGATTTATTAGCAATGATGGTGTTTTATTTTGAAACTGACCGGATGATGAGTGTGTTCCAGTTCCTGACTCTGGGGTCAATATGCTCTGTTCAGACAGCCATGTGCCGTCAATGATTCTGCTGAAAACATACTCAGCACAAATCTCATGGAGCAATAGCTGTGGAAATGCAAAGATTGACACAAAAGAGTGCAATTTGCCCCAGAATGTGCAGTGCAGAATGAACGCTGTGCAGATGGAAATTGCAGGTTACTCTTCTGCTGTTGTCACTGGGCTTGAAGTGGGGGAAGTCTGAATACTTATTAAATGTAATTTATGCAGACAGAGCTATCTGGATGCAGTCTCAGATTACAGATTTTCTCATATGCTGCAGGCCCGATTGCTTTTGGTTTATGGTTTTTGTCATTTCTGAGGCAAAATGTTGATGATTTGCACCTTATGCAGGGAGATTTGCTCATTTGTCGTTATTTGCATTAGGATTATTGAGATCATAGTTGTTGGGAAAGCAATCTAAATCAATTTTGGATTGCATTTCATGTGAAGTTTTACATCATTACTTGAAATATTCCTAAAAGTACAGTCATGGCGCAAAAGTATTGGCACCCCTGGAATTTTTCCAGCAACTACACCATTTCTCCCAGAAACTGTTGCAATTGTAAATGTTTTGGTATACACATGTTTATTTTCTTTATGTGCATTGGAGCAACACAAAAAATCAGAAGAAAAAAGACAAAATTGACATAATTTTACACAAAACTCAAAAATAGGCCGGATAAAATGATTGGCACCCTCAACTTGATATTTGGTTGCACACCCTTGGGAAAAAAATAGCTGAAACCAATCACTTCCTATAACCATCAACAAGCTTCTTACACCTCTCAACTGGAATTTTGGACCACTCTTCTTTTGCACACTGCTCCAGGTCTCTCAAATCTGAAGGGTGCCTTCTTGCAACAGTAGTTTTGAGATCTCTTCATAGGTGTTCGATGGGATTTAGATCCGGACTCATTGCTGGCCACTTCAGAACTCTCCAGCTTTGTCTCCAACCATTTCTTGGTGCTTTTTGAGGTATGTTTGGGGTCATTGTCCTGCTGGAACACCCATGACCTCTGACACAGACCCAGCTTTCTGACACTAGGCCCTACATAGCAGCCCAAAGTGTGACATTCAGTCACACCAATTCAGTCCTGGTACTGGATAGTCGCCTGATCCAGACCCAAATAGCTCGATCAATATGATAAAAATGGGCAGATTCATGGGGCTGATAATTGAGGTCTGTCAGTACAGCTCAGTTCTATTCTCTCCTGTGCATATGCAGCAATCATGTGTTTGTGCAGCATCTAGGGCTGGGAAATTAATCATAAATTAGATTAAACTGCAATATGGCCTGCTGCAATTTTCAAATCACAGAAGTTGCATTGTTTCTTTAAGTTGAAATGTGTCAAAATACCAGTTTAACAAATCTTTTTTTTTTGCAGCGGCAGAGATTTTATGCACATCATGCAAACATTCAAGTGTCATGTTTTTTAATAATGGTTTACAAAAGTCCTCCTTTTAGTGTTTTATGTATGTTTTTCTCAATCAAAATGAGTGACATAAGAATGATAATGCCCTTAAACAAGGCAAATAACATCACATTTGCAATACGAGCAAAAATAGTTAGCTCATTCAATCTAAAACTGATGAAGCCTATCGTTACTTCACGATATTCAAAACCCCAGCTGTGATCAGCTGGTAGCCAGTCTCAACTCCCCCACCCCAGCCGCCTCCTTTATAGCTCCCCCATATTCAGATTCATGCTACTATGGATTAATTGCTTCTGAAATAATTTCATTGTTTTCAATACACATGGTCTTATCTATGCAATTATTATTGCTTGAATTTGTTGAAAAATAAATAAGATTAACCCAAGAATAATTGCATATTAAATTGCAATATTTGGGAAAAAAATTGCAATTAAATTATTTTTGCAGTTTGTTCAGCCCTAGCAGCATCTCTGGCCTCAGTGCATCTATAAGTCTGTGCATAGCATGCAGGAAGCTAACAACAAAGGCTAAGCAGTTTACATGTACAATAGCATCTCAAAAAATGTGACTTTCATGAAAAACTAAATTTTTTCCTGTGATCTGTTTGTTAAACTTTCACAGCAAACATTACTTCAAGCTCTTGGGTCCAGTAATTGATATTAATTATGAGTTGTTTGAATTGGACAGTGAGAAAGAAAACTTTCAACATAACAGTTTTCTGGTACAAATTTAAGATGTAGTACATTTAGGTAACACCAGTAAACAAAACCAAACACGATAACCTCTGCATGAGCTTTTCCTCATGGTGTGGGCTTGGATGAGACTCTATCAGCTCTTTATAAACTCACACTACTTGTTTGTTTACATGGCGGGCTCATCACCACTTCCTACTTCATCACCGCTAAGCCTGCTGGCTGACTGCTGCTTTAAACTATTAAACATTATGAAACTAGAAAGTACTGTGTGAGCTGTGGATGTAGACTGTTTCTGAACTTGTTTCTGTGGACAAAAGATGCATAATCTCACAAATGAGCCATGACTAAGCAGTCATAGTTGTGCCCTGGTACATAAACAAACACGGCTGCATCTTTAAACTCACGTGGCCATTGATTCATGCTGCCTTTGCTCAATTCACTGTGGATGACTCGGAATTTTTTAACTGTCAATCAAACATTTGGAAAACAGGGATTTGTGCATGGGGTGCAACCTAACCACTAGCCATACACATGTCGTTTTGCTGAAAGCAACCTGCATCCCTAATGAACTTGTATACAGCTAATTTTCTGATGATCAATAGGTCATATAATTTCAGTTCTACTGAGTTTACTTTCACCAGGGAAACATGACGATTATCTGGCAGCATCACAACATATATATTTGGCGTTGGGGTGTAAAGGTTCAGCTCTGGATTACACACGTAATTGGAAACACAGACCGTGACACAGACAGCCTCCTCCATGTCTTCATGCCTCATCCTCTCCTGCCACTCTCATTATATCCACGTGTTGTAAGAAAACAAGTCCACAGAGCATCATACACCTCTGGCCCGGACACGGCTGCCCTCCTCCTGCCCTACCACAGCAGGTGGAGGCAGGTCAGGTTACTGCCTGACCGTCTCACTCCATTAGGAGCTAATGGGTGGTGTGATGGGGACACAGAGGGCAACATGGAGTCGGTGTAATTAACAGGAGGAGAGGAACCAGAGGACAAGATCTGAGGCTGTGATGACCGAGCGTAACAGCTATAAGTCAACCACAGAGAAAACTGAGACAGCCTTATCCTAACCCAATCCCAGTCTGGTGCTTCAGTGAGCTGATAAATCACTTTGGAGAGGTGCCATTATTCAAAGTCAAAACGTGGAGCAATGGATCATCTGAAGGAATTAAAATTCCAAAGTGTAACTTTATGAGAAAGTGCATGCGGTTAAATGAAAAGCAGACAGGCACAGCGAGAATCCTCTCTCCTTAAGCCTTCCTCCAGTTCTCTAATTACAATCAAACTGGGTTTCACTGAACGTGTGTGTGTGCAGAGTGTGTAGGGGGTATTGTTAATTGAATATAATCAGATGAAGAGCTGTCGTGGAGCTCCAACGAGGAGGGGGTTGAATCAAGGTCGAGACTGATGAGATCAAATCAGCTCAAGTGACCCAATCCCGCCGGGCGAAACATTCAGCCGCTGGAGGCTGATCTGATCTGATCTGCAGGCTGCTGAGAGACACAGAGATAATCTCACTTTATTTAATATACTGTATGTTTACTGCAGATTTAAATGTATTAATCTATCACTGTCTGCACCTCCTGTTTATTATGCATTCCTCTAAACTTCTAAGTAACAGATTTTCCCTCCTTACATTCATCTCTGTAACTTCATACAGCTTATATAACCAAAAACCTGACCTTCAACATGCCTCAAGTAAAGTCTGAAGTCATTAGAGACTCAAAACTGCCCACAGTTCCATCTCCAGGTTTGAAATAATTGACTGGAAATATTAAACAACAGCCTTGCACAATGATAAATCAAGATATGCCTGAAAACCATTCTAAAATAACCTTTTCCATAATAGAATTTAATTTCAACCAATCAAATCAACAATGTTAACACATCTAGTGCCTCCAGGGTTCAATAATGATGGGGCCCTCAAGAAAAAACTGGAAAAATAAAGGTAAGGATATATTTAGTTGTTAGGATGGGAAAGAGCATAAGAAGCTTCAGGTGAATTAAAGCAGATTTAATTTACACACCAGGCGTGTACAGAACACAGGTTATTAAGGGATGGATTCATGTGTAACTGTCAGAATTAAACATGTAGGTTCTGATTGGGCTGGCCTGTGTTGTCAAGTTTCCAATAAAAATTAAATGCATTTAGAGAAATTCTCCAAATGACAAGGTTTATTACTGATGTTTATAGTCATGTCTGTTTTTATAAGCCTGTAGGTCACTCAGAAGGTGGCGCTACTCATGAAAATGAAAAAAAAAAATGCAGATAAAGAGGGAACAACATTACATGGAACATCTAAAGATTATCCTAAAGGCGAGAGAAGACAAACCAACCAAAGTATTTTATCCACTAACATGAAAAAAATCAAATTTTTCTGACTTTTCCACCTCCTAGCACAGATTTTTCTAATTCTTTTCAAATTTCCAGTCAGGGTTTAATGTGTAAATTGAAAATGTTTGATTAAAAATATCAATCCAGTGTTGAAATCTGCATTAACAACAGCGAGATAACACTGATCAGTGAGTTAAACAAGGTGTTTCTATTGGAACTGCATTCAAATATCAGTATTGATATCCATATCAGCTAAAATTAATTTTAGATATCGGTAAATCAGATATGGTCAAAAATATAACATCTTGCATCCCTAGAAAGGTGATTTGGAGAAAAATAAATCCATCAAAAACAGCAGGCAAACTCCTGCAAACTGTCTGCATTGCATGATGACCTTCCAACATGTTGGTACGTCGCCATCATACTCACACCGCTAATGCAGTTTAGACCGAATGCAGGAGTTTGCCTACAATTTTCAACAACTGTCAACAAAATTTACCCAATATTGGGTGTCTACTTTTGTTGCTTCGGTAATGAAACAGGTGTCATCATGTTGCATTTTTACTATCATATCAAGGTTTCAGACTCTGGAACTGGACAACACTACTACCACCAACCAGCCTCTTACCTGCAAACTTACACTGGCCTTTCTGCCTTTGTTTTAGTCAGGAATAGACCTTTAAGGAAAATGTGGCCCCATGTAAACAAGCTAGCAGCAGCTCAGGTTGCAGCCCCTATCAAGGCCTGCTCACCAAAGAAGACTGGACCAACACGATTTCCCCAAACAAACTTCTTGTCCTGAATTTAACCTGTTAAATTAAAGCACCTGTCTGCTCTGGAGAGAAGTAGGCCTCTGCTTAGAATGGGGCTTACTTAAAGTAAAGTACAGAGCCATGTGTGCAGAGACATTTTCTTTACAAATCAAACTAATCGCATCATAACTTCTGCTTGCTTTGCATCATTCTTTGAGAAAAAGGATAAAAACTTTCCCCTTTTTGACTGAACACTCTTACCACATGTTGCTGTTCTATTTGCATTTTAATCATTTCTAAACTCTTTTTTCATCTTTTTCATGCATCATAAAAAGCACTTTCTGTGAAAAATATTCTAAAAATATCCCTGCCTCACCTCTCTGTGCCATTTTCTAATCAGCCCACTTGAACCTCATGCTCCCGCTCATCACTGGCCATTCAGACACCGTGCACAGTTATGTGACTATTTAGATGCCAATCAAACACTGTTCACGCTGCAGTGAATGCTGGGAGCGGAGGTGAGGCAGCGACATGTCACAGAGCGTCAAAGGCTAATCAGCACGTCTGCACCTCGCAATCATGTCCCATTCACTAAACTTTTTCTCCAGTGGTCTGGCACCTTTTAAGTGATGCCTTATCATCAGCTGTCAGAGGAGCTGACATCTAACCCGTCAGAAATAAGTTCAGGAAAAACACCAGAGATCATTCAAACTTCCTACTCAACAGGTGGGAACAAGATATATAGCAGCATTACTTCATTATAGAGATAGGTATGAGAACTAAAGCTCGAAAATCAACTCATGTGTCCGGTGTGGGTTTAAATCCTGTCAAGATGAAGACGTGCACATGTCCTTTTTCTTCACATGTTCAGAAATGACAAAAAAATGTGAAGGTGATAAAAACTTCAGTAAACTAAAAAAAAAAAAAGTGGTCATATTAGCAAAGGTGCTAAAAACAACACGGGACCAAGCCATGGTAGCTAATGTAGCTAATGTTAGCAAAGATGCTAACAACAACATGGGATCAAGCCATGATAGCTAATGTTGCTAATGTTAGCAAAGATGCTAACAAAAACACGGGACCAAGCCATGATAGCTAATGTTGCTAATGTTAGCAAAGATGCTAACAAAAACACGGGACCAAGCCATGATAGCTAATGTTGCTAATGTTAGCAAAGATGCTAACAACAACATGGGATCAAGCCATGATAGCTAATGTTGCTAATGTTAGCAAAGGCGCTAACAAAAACATGGGACCAAGCCATGGTAGCTAATGTTGCTAATGTAAGCAAAGATGCTAACAACAACATGGGATCAAGCCATGATAGCTAATGTTGCTAATGTAAGCAAAGATGCTAACAACAACATGGGATCAAGCCATGATAGCTAATGTTGCTAATGTTAGCAAAGGCGCTTACAATAACACGGGGTCAAGCCATAACTACGAGCTACACCGGTGCTGTCCAGAAGACCTTAATTTGTCCCCAAAACAACATCTGAGCTAACTAATGCAATCACTAATGGGTCACAAGAGACAGATGACCCATACTACAGAACACCTATGAGAACTACCGTCACAAGAATCCGTGAACTGTATGACAGCTAAAAAGACAACTAAAGTGGAGCAGCTGGCAGAGCTACATTTCTTACACTCACCAGAGACCACTGGACATCAGTCACAAATATTATTGCTCAGTGAATTAAAACACTCTGATTTACAAACCACAAATAAGTTTAAAAACTCTAGTTTGTTTCTAGTTTGTTGTAGTGATATGTCTTCATTTAAACACTATACTTGTACTAATTTGTCTCAAACAAAAATGCAAGTAAATGGTAGTATTTTAAATGTTAATTCATAGATATTAATAATAATAATAATAATAATACATTTTTTGTAAAATGTGCTTTCAAATTGCTGTACATTAAGTTAAAATAATGAAAATAAACACTTGATAATAAGAGCGTTTAAAAATCTAAAAAATACTAAAACTAAAGTAATGCTGTGATTAATCAAGATTAACTTGATTATTTTTTTTAATCAATTAACAGCACTAGTTTTAATTAAAAGATGAAGTGATAAACTAGGATGTGATTTTGTCAATTTTAGAGCTGCATGGGACAATATTGTGAACATTTCTGCCAATATTTGGCGGTAAAATTCTGCCTGCATCAGCTGTAAATATTGACCATAGGATTAATAAGTTAGTGGAGTTTTAGGCTGGACCAACAAACCTACATCGGTCTTTTTATTTATTCATCATCATTCCCGTTTTAAGGACTGACATTTGTTCATTTATTTATCCTCAGTCTTTAAATGTTGTGTTGTAAGGATTGAATTTTTAGGTTTGAACTACATTTACATATCTAAATAGATATTCTATTAGCTAAAATTATGTTGTTTATATCATCATATTGGAAATTAGCATCCCTTAAATTTATACACCCCTACACCCAAATACATAAAACAAGAATAGTTGCAGCTGATCACAAACTGAACACATTATCTTATTATCTATTATTTTCATTTATCATTTAAGGAAAGGGTGAAAGCTACAACAAGTGATGGTAAAAATTAAGGTCATGAAAATTTAAAGAATTTGAAACATCAACCATTGAAATGAATGTGAATTTAAAAATTAACAGGAGAAAATATTTGTGAAGAGGAAAATTACAGTAATTATAATATCCAGGGACAAAAAAAATCTCTTTTTATCAGGTACAATATAACTTTTGTTACTTCCACCTTAAAAAACAGGATATACTCCCATCAAAACACTTGACGAAAGTTGAGAAACAAAATGTTTTTAGAGACTTTTTATCAATAAATTTACTTCTGAGAATGATTCAGAAGGGAGAAACAGACATTTGTGATTGCTAGTATTTACGGTTTTATGAAAAACCAAAGTCAAATCAGTAATGTGCACGGCTGTTTTCAGAGTCGGTAAGCACAACCAAGTTAAGATGGCCAGCGGGCCTGTCAGACATGCCTCCTTTCCCCACAATGAGTCTTATAATCCAGAGCCCTGTTGGCATAGGACAGACTTTAGATACCCAAACATGGACAGAATTTCAGTTCTTAGGTCTATTATGAAAAAGCAGAAAAATATGCCTCCTGCTCAGAATTTTAAAGGTTGCTTTCCTTATCCAACCATATTTGTTGTGGTAATGCCTTTTATTTCAGCACCTCACCTTATTCTAAAAGATCAGAAGTTCCTTGATTGGTTTCAACAGAATTAGCTTTACTGTGTTAGATGAATGAAACCATACAACTGTGATTTTTTTTACTCTCCTGATGTGTGGACTCAGTCTCTCTGTTGAACTTGTGGAAGAAATGCAGCACTTTAATGCACATCTATTTAATCAGCAAAGTGACGTGTGTAAAAGTTCCTTATGAGGTCATTACTCAAAAAGATGTCATTTTCTCTTTACAGGATATGGAAGATGCTTGTGCCTACAGAGCTTCTTTAAATACCATCAACACATTTCCATGTGGCTGATTCATATTTCCAGCCTGGCGTCCCCACTGTGACATGCATGCAGAAGAGATGGATGATGGGACAAGGTCTCGTAATCAAGCGCTGACATTTCGCAGGGAGATCAGCTGGGATCTGCAGCCATACCATCTAAATTCCAGCAAGCAGAGGCAGCACAGGAGGCTCATAGACGCTGTGTAAGCATGGTGATTAAAAAGAGCTAATTAAAGAGAGGGAGATGAAATCATTCCAGTTTTTTTTTTTCTCACTAAATTTTCCATGAAATTAGATTTCTCGTTTGGCTGCATGGCATAGAAGGTTGGGGTTTTTATGTGTTTTCTCCCCTAGAAAACAAGGTCCATGTGGGGTAATGTGTGTGTCTCTGTGCACATGCAATGAGGAGTGACAGTCCACTTATGAGGAGATGTTATGCACCCTGAGTTTAATTCCCAGTGTGGAGGAGATTTACATGACGAGAGAGGACATTCACACATGTAGAACATTCAAACATCAGCAGCATTGTGGGTTAAAGAGAAGAACAGTGCAAATGCCTTCACATCAAGCTGCATAAACGCATTTTAAATCTCTGCACAATCTCTCCAGAATCATGGGAAGCTGCAGCAGCTATATGCATGACATACATGCAGGAGGCCTTACCCGTTTAAACCAGGTCAATAGCTTATATGTTAATGCTACACTGACACTGTAAATCCTGGCTGACGGCTTCTGTGGAGCAAGGAGACGTATGAGAGTAATGGCCGCAGCTAATGCAGGACCCCAAAGGACCGTGAATGGGAGACAGTGACAGCTCTGGTGGAGGTAAATGTGGGCGCATGTGCGGCGGTATAATGCTACATCTTTCTATAACTGATCAAGACGAGTGAGAGGGAAGAGATGGAAGACTGTGGGTAAAAGGAAGGTGAAGGTAAAGCAGGTAGGAATTTTGGGAGGTAAACAAAGATCCTTGAGCACATGGATGCAAAATCAAACATCGCAAAGGTGGCTTGATTATTTTCTACAATTCATAGAAATTCATGTCTGGCACCAGATTTCCAACCCCTCAAAACCATGAGACCAGTGCTTTAGGTGGGAAAAAAAGTGCCGGTACTCCCCTAAATCACATGTTGGGTGATATGGAACAAAAAGCATTTCTCAGTCCATGTGGATCAATTCACACTGAACAGCCAGCCAATCAGTGTCAACATAGACATGGAAAATTACATGTTTGTGGGGGCGACACACACCATTAAACAACGGAGCTCCTTAAATACAAGTTAAAAAATGCTATTTCTCTATTAAACTCAGCATTTAACACAGATTTTTTGTGGTCAGTAAGCCTATTACTGTTAGTGGTTCATACTCCTAGTGTTCCTGGCTCTTTCCATGATTCCCTACACCCAGGCTACTCAATTGGAGGCCCTGGGGCCAGATCAGTGCCCCAAGGTCATTTTTAGTGGCCCTTTAAAGATCCAGTATGTAGAATTTCTGCCCCTACATTTACAGTGCTTAACAAATTTATTAGAAAACATAAATATTTTAGAAATCTTTCAAAAATTTGTTTAAAACTCAAAACGTTGTTATTTATTTGGCAGATAACAAACTGAAACAACTAAATAGTCCTTTTTCACACATAATAACTAAAAAACTTCATATTTTGTATGGCCTCCTTTGGCCACAGCTTGCATTCTTGCTGCCATTGTTTTTATGAACTTTTCCACACTCTCTTTTGTTATTGAGATCCAAATAGTTTCTAGCTGTTCTCACAGACTTGCTTTAGATGAAACTTTTTTGCCATCAATCTTTGAATCTACTAAATCCCAAATTTGTTCAATAGGATTCAAATCTGGACTTTGACTTGGCCAGTCCATCAGTTCCAGTACTCCAGATTCCATGAAGGGATTCCATGATGCACTAAGATGTTGTGGTAGACATTCTTGTTCATGATACCGTCCATTTGCCCATGCCGTATCCACAAATGGAAGCCCATACCATAATGGAATCTCCACCATGTTTCACGGTGGGTGCAATGCATGGTGGTTTAGTGAAGACTGTAGGCTGTGATGAACAGGTGGTGCTTGAGATGTTATTTGAAAATGTCCAGAGATGGAGCGCTATGGATGTCTGCAAGAAGAGTGTTCCAGAAGGTGGGAGCTGCAGCACTGAAAGCTCTGTCTCCATAGGTTCGGAGTTTGGTTGTGGGCATGGAAAGTAGGCTGGTGTCTGAAGGTCGAAGGTTGCGGGATGGTGTGTATGGATGGAGGAGATCAGAAAGGTACTGGGGAGCCAGAGCATGGAGAGATTTGTATGTGAGGAAGATAATGACTTCTTAGCAGCTATTCTTCACTTTAAGCCTTGTTCTGTCAGTCGTCTGCTTATGGTCATTCTGGAGACTTTCTCAGACTCTGATCTAGAAGCATTCATCTCTGCCTGACGATCAGCAGTGGTCTTCCTTCTGTCTCTAGTAATTCAAATCTTGAGGTGTCTGACATCTGCTTCAGTTAACTTTGGTTTCCTGCCTCTTCCTTGCTGCATTTTGTAAGTACCAGTCTCGGCAATTGACTCCAAGCATACTTGACCACACTGTTGAGAACACTTCATGTCTTTCCCTATTTATCTCAGAGACCACCCGGCATCATAAAGTGCTTTAATGCAGACTCTTTCATTTTCAGTCAGCTCTCCATGTTTACCATTTTGAACAGGAATGAGGAATTTTGAACTGAATTCCCCTTTTTATACCCAAATTTGAGCCGTCTCACTGGGCTTCTCTGAGAAGTCAGAAATGAATCAAGCATAACATTCAACCACTAAAACTCATTTTTCTGTTTAGGAATGCAAGTAAATAACTATAATTTGACATATTAATCAAGAAATAATAATGTGCTTTACTTTTTTTCATTTTTTTTGTAAATCAGTAAATTTGAAAATTCATGGATAACAATAATAATGATATTTAGCATTAAAAATATCTTGTTAAGCACCGTATATATATATATATATATATATATATATACGGTGCTTAACAAATTGATTTGACCACCCTAACCCTAACCAAGGCCACTAGCACTAATCTCACCACCCAAGGCAAAAAATTATTTACATTTCTGAAGGGGGAAAAATAATTAAACAATTATCTGTTAACCGGACCAAAATAAATGCTTAAATTTTGTTTTGGAAGTCCAGCTCATTCTTTGTCTTGCAAGGGTTCCTGTAGCTAAACAGTTCAAGTTCGGGTTAAGGCTGAACATTTGTGAAGAGTTTAAAGAAAATTTGTCACTTTTACAAGAATGGTCCAGATGTACATTGCTATGAATAGACAACCTGAAAGTGTAATTCCTCCAGCCTCATCTATTCCAGGCCTGGAGGCATCAAAAGCATGTGTGTATGTACAAACTGTGCTTACTGAGAGAAAACAGGTGCATGCAGACAACTATGTATATCTTAACGCCACAATAAACAGTCAAAACTAATCACAAAAACCTCTGGAGGAAAGAAAAACAGATTAACAAGTCTTTCAGCTGCAGAGATTTCCCTAAACTCTGTGACAAAACAGAAAGGGAAGCAAAAGCCACATCTTCCCGCCTTATATCAACAAAGACGAAGTACTGGGATGGCTGACAGGTCAGTGAATCCAACCGCCATTTCTCCAGCTGTCATCTAAGAGTTGCAGGCATCCAGAGACATAAAACACATAATACACAGAGAGTCAAAGGTCAAAAGCTCCTAGGGTATAATAGACTGAAGCCTGACCCTCAGGTCTGTCTTACTGCTGTGCTCCTTTGTGTCTGTGACTGTGAATTCTGTGTAAATGTGGTCACACCTTTAGCCCACACCCTGCAGCCTCCTTCACATTCATCAGATTGGCATTAATATTCATGAGGAGGCTGGTGGCCGGCGTCTCGAGCTGGGGCGCTAATGAGCAGAGTGCGTATGCATGTTGCACAGATGCAGGGGGCAGAGCTGTAATCAAATCACAGCCGCCCCCTCATCTCCGCCCTCATCAACCACCAGTGGTGCTCCTTCCTCGCACGCTGATGCTAACACACTACACAAGCCTGGCAGAGTTGTGTGTGCTGAATAATGTTCGTGGGCTTGCCCAGATAAAGAGGTCTGGACTCACGGCTAGGCTAACTACCAGGCTTACAAATAGCCAACTATTATCTCTCATTAGCATCCGCGGCTAACACAGGGCCCATGCTGTGCAGCGGCGGGCCTTCACAATGGGGCCACTGCAGTATGATTGATGGTGAAACAGCATCGTCCACAATAACGGAACAAAAACAGAAAAGAAAAGCACTAAAGATAGAATCTGTCAGCTGCGGCGGGGTAATAAAAACGTAGACAAACAAAAAGAAGTCAGACTAATCATGAATGCCAGGCACAGCTCATTAATCTGAGAGAGCCGACAGGGTTTGGAAGCCCGCAGATAAGTCGGATGAGTGGCACATTTTCAGCATCACGTGCGCTCGTCCTTTTTCGTCTGCTATCTTTTCATCATCAGCAGAAACAAAAGGATAAAATGAGGAGGGAAAAAGAGGAGTGGAGGGGGCTTTTGGAGAAGAAATAAAAGGTAAATAGGACGCTTCTTTTCCAGGTTCTAGTGAAGCTTAGCAGAGTCCTGTAATCACCAAAGAGGACCGCAGCTCTAAGAAGAAAGCAGACGTCAGGGTTACTTGTTAGCGGAGGAATCTGATCAAATACTACAGCGGGATTTGATCTCCAGTGCTCCATCATAACTGAGAGAAAGCAGGTTGGAAAAAAACGACTCATTAAAATCTATGACTCACACTATTATTCACAAATAAGATGCAGATCTTGTGATTATAATTCCATCATGCCAGAAAATGAAGCTCTGTGATTGCAAAAACTGTTTTTTCTTCCTCTGTTGAAGTTTACACATCTATTATTCAGCTGTGTCCTCTTTTTCCAAAGCCAATTTTGCCAAACTTGCAGTCTTCACAAGCCTGCTATTGTTCCCAGAGTTTAAAACAATCATTGTTATTGCACATCGGATATTCCTTTTTTCATTTCTTTTGCCTTCTTGCTGAGTAAGTGTTGATAATTCAGCATTCATCAGGGCTTGAGGCTTATGAATATAGATTTCAGGCAGTTTATTAGCACATCTTAAGAATGCATTATGGAAAATTAGCAGGAGGAATGAAATCTGCTCTTTATTTAGAAATTGGGCCAGCGCCTGTGTGTATGAAATGCGAACATCAACTCCCAGCCGAGTTTTGTGAAGTTACATCACTCCTGTTTGGGAGAACTTCCCCCGTCTTCAAACGGCTGATTTGTTTTAAATCTGAAAATTGTGTCCTTTCATATGTCTGAGAGAAGAATGAACATGACAGCTAAATCACACGGCACCGTCATCGCTCATACTCCTCCGTTTTCTTAAAAACAGGAGGGAAAACAAGTTTGCTTCCTTACCAAACATACGGCGAGGCCACTTAATCCAATCAGTTTATCCTCTGTGGTGAGAAAAACTCTTTCTGTCACATCCTGAATTTGTCTGTTTGGACTTCTAACAGCCACTGACAAGCTAACCAAGGTTTGGATTTACAAATACCTGCTTTATTGGACATCCTGTCATCCTGCAAGGCTGGAGACTTTACAGAGGAAGTCAAAACAAATCCAAAAGAAGCTCAGAAAACTGCTGAAACTTGTAGGTTTCTCTGCTCTCCTTTTACCGCAACTTAAAGAAAATTCAAACAGCCAAGAAACAAGTTCAGCTTTAGATCACAATCAATTTGTATGACAAACTTTTCAGAAGCCCTTAAGATGTCACATACGACTGCTACAATAGGCAGAACTCACATTTTTCCAACAGTTCTCAAAGCCAGTGAAATCATCATTTTAATATTTTTAACTGCAAGTCTTCTCACCTCCTTCACCATGACAGAGCTGCCTTGATGAGCTGCTATCGTTGCTGGATGGATGATGGATGCTGCTTTAAAGACCGCTGCATTAATTTATGCTCTACATATAAAACATACAGGTGAGGACGGAGCTTTCTGTATGTACTCTGCATTCATTTCATCTGTATTCCCACACAATTTCTTAAAGTTTACAGACACAGACCTATTCCTGCAAAAACACCAGGTAGTCATGGAGGCTGTGTTGAGCCTACAGTTCAAGTGCAGCAAAACAAAATTAAGAATAAAAACTTGAGAAATGGCAGTTTTACTTCATCTTTATTGCTAAATATGTGAGATGGAGCTGTCCACGCCCTGCAGGTGCTGATTCTCCATTAGAGACGTGTCAATATTTATCAGATATTATCATGCCGCTTCATCAGAAGCATTTCTTTTGGCTTAACTGTTGTGTCGCACATCAGTGGCGAGCTCTGCTCAGCCACAAGTTCTCTGTGACCAGTGGGAAGCTTGTAAACACAAGAAACAACACAGAGCAACAGAGCAGCAACAGGAAAAAAAGGATGTGATATCATACTGTGTCTGTGGCGCCTCAGTGTTGACTGGCTGGTACTACTGTAACATCTAGCCAATCAGATCATGTTGTGGGTGAGACAATACAGAGCAAAAATAAAGCCAGAGGGAGAGACATATCACAGTAGAGCCAGCGTTGAATTTAACTGAATGAAGGGCAGAGATTGGATGAACTGGACCCTTTCTTCTAGAAAAAGCTGAAGCAGCAGCTTGGGTTTCAAACCACTGAAGATCACCTTCAAATTCCTGCTTTTTAACATGACGGTGATGTTTTCAGTTGTTAACCAGTTTTAATTACTGAGTTAATTTGTCCTGGAGTGGGATGCATGTTTACAGATAATCTTGCTTAGGGTGAAAAGCTTTCAAATAAACACTTTAAAATCCTGACCCAGAAACCAGGCCTGACACTGAAAACAAGCAGAACACAGGTCAGAGGGATAGACTCTCCAGATATCCTGTCAGCCAAAAGTGCAGGGGAGACTAAAGTTTGTTTTATAACTGTTAATTCTGTTGGAAGTTTGATTGAAGAGAAAGAGACCGATGTAGTTTAGATCTTGGGTCATTTGGAGACTGGAACTGTGTAGCTGTTATATTTCTCTATATTCACACATACATGCAAAGTTATGACAGACACAGTCTCCTTCACGGATGATTTGATATTCTGCTTTAATAGCAGCCCTAATAGTAAGAAGCCTTTGTGTAGAAGAGGCGAAGCAGCAAGGAAAGGACAAGACTGTGCAAATCTACATGAACCAAAGTAAAAAAGAGGTAAGCGTTTACTTTATTCTTCAGGTTTGAATAAAAAAAATCAAGACAAGCTGGAGAAAGGAGTACATAACATGTATTATTTTCTCCTCACCTTGTCTCTGTCTTCCACCAGATCACTCAGCAGATCGTCCATGTCCAGGATTCCTCCGTCAGTGTACTCCAAGTGATGGGTCCTCACTCCCGTCTCTCCATGCTGCACAAAAACACCAGAATGTAAACCAACAATACACAAAAGAAATGCATATCTATAATCCTGTAAAATTTAACTGACAACACTTACAGCTTCACTAGGATGTCTGATGTAATTTGACATCAAAACAACCAATCAGCTGAAATTCAATTTCACATATCATGACTATCTTACTCGTCAAACTTGATTTAATATGAACATGAAAAGAAAGCCAGGGCATAACACTGAAACAAGACAAAAGAATGACCCACATTTTGTTACTTAGTGTTTAGAGACAAATTCAATTCAAGAAAATCCACTCAAACTGTTGAGAACACACAACAACATTTTTGCACTGCAGGATACATTTAAATAGTTTCACTGAGATACAATAGTGATATTTACATGGAACAATGCTTATTTGACTACTGTCTGGCCAAACAAAGACATCATCCACGTAATGTGTAAACTGTACAGTGGCAGGTTCTTCTCTTCGGTGATAACAGCAGAGTTCCCTCTATAAGAGTATTTTTTTTTTACAGCTAAGGCTGATCTGCTGAAAGGGGGTCTCCAGATCAGTGTTAATCTTGGCAGCTATTTTTAACTTTATTCTTAGTTTTAGTCTTTAAATGAAATGCATTTTAGTTTAGTCACATTTTAGTTATTTCTACCCTTTTAAGTTTTAGTCTAGTTTTAGTCGACAAAAACTCCTTACATTTTAGTCTAGTTTAGTCCACAAAAAGTCCTCACATTAGTCTTTACTTTTAGTCTAAATCTGATACCAAATCATGGTAGTGTGTTCTCTGTACCCTGTCAATCCTGGGGTCCTTGTTTTCTACAGCTGAGAGGCAGAATAGATACAGTTGCATTGTTTTTTGACAGATTTGCTCACAGTGGAGAAATATCAAAGATTCTGAATGTCCGATGAAAACTAAATTACATTTTAGTCTAGTTTTAGTCATCTTGATGAAAACTAAACTTACTTTTAGTCAGTTTTAGTCATCACAGATCTATTTGTGTTAGTCTTAGTCTGGTTTTTGTCATGGAAAAAAGGCTGACGAACATTTTTAGTCATAGTTTTAGACGATGAAATAAACACTGTTCCACGTGCCCTAAAAAGACTTTAAATTGCACTGTTGCATCTTTACACCAATTCTGTCAAGTTTTTTACCCCTTTTCATCAGCTTTTTTCCTCCAATTTTAACACATTTTTGCCATTAAACACCTATTTTTGTCAGCTTTAAACTCTTTACACCACTTTTTTCTGCCTGTTTTTGCAACTTCTAAACTAATTCTTGCCACTTAATGTTGCCTCTGTTGACCCATTATTGCCACTTCTTATACCTAATTTTTCCCATTTTAACCATATTTCACCATTTAATATGCCCATTTTTGGTAGTTTAACCAATTTCTGCCAATGTCTGCCTATTGTTTCTTACTCAGTTAACCCTTCCTTGCCAGTTTATATCAATGCGTCATCCCATTTCACCAAATTTACACCCATTTTGCCAATTTAAAGCCATTTCAGCCACTTTTTAACTCCCTTTTACCACTATTTATGCCACTTCAACCCATTTCTGCTACTTTTAAAATCCAACTTCACCACCTTTTCCACCATTTTTTGCCATTTTGTTGTAGAAATTTTTAAACCATTATTTTATTTATTTTTTAACAGAAGGGTTTTACATTTTTAAGAAGGCTTCTTACTACACGAACGATTAAAAAAAGACAGGTTTCTTTGAGTGTGGTTATTATTCAGGTTAAATATGAAATATGGATAAGACAGCTTTACTTTACAATGGACCATGATTTTGTCGACCTCCACTGGCCCCCAGTTTGGCTGGGCTCCAGAAAGTTCTCCCATTTATCCCCCTTATGGGCAGCCTTGTCTGCATGTGACTATTCTTGATTGTGCATGGCTGTTCACCCTCCTTCAGGTACAGCAGGGGGCTCTGGTCTCTGGCACCTTTATTTTGGGGGTTGCGGGCTGACAAGGTTGAGAACCACTGCCCTACAGGACAGAGGTTTGGAGGCGAGGCCAGCACAGGCCCAACATTTGGAAGCAACATCAGAGTTTCTGTTCACAATGCCTCTATTAAAAACCAGTATGAATTCTGTGGATTTTGGGATGTATTTACTGCATCATCAGACTTGGCTTTCATTGACATGCACCATTTTCACCAATCTCCCCAAAAGATCCATCTAACTATAAAATAAATCTATGTTTGTGGACTGCCAGTTAAAATTATAATCAGAAGGCCAAACACAGCAGCAGGTCTGCAGATGAAGCACGACACATGAGCTTCATAACAGCGTGCATGCTCACAAGGTGAACTCAGACTTTTTACAGAAAAATGTCAGCAACTAGGAAGGAAAGCAACTTTTTCCAGTTCTGCTGGTCTGTGGGAAATGGCGGTGGGCACATTCCTGACTAGTTTCACTGTCACCAAGAAGACAAGAGGTCAGGGCGAACACACCCCTCAGAGCAGGAAGCACACAGAGCCAGCCACAGAACCAACATTTTCTGACTGAGCTGCAGTCTGAAAGTGTGCTATTTACACATGAATAGAGAAGTATGCGAACAATGGCATCTTCCTCTTTTTGTAACAAAGTGTACACTTGATTTTGTCGTTGTTCAACAATGCTATCTGCCAGAGAAGTGGAGCAGTGAAGTTAAAAGATAAGGATGATAATAAATTGTGTGAATTCTAAATAAAAAAAGCTATTCCGAGCTCCTAGATGGTTTCCTTGTTGAATAATATCTGCCACATTTTCTATTAAAAATAATTTCAAGTCCAAGTAAAAGAAATGTTTGACAAGCCTTATCGTTTCCAACAACGTGCACAGCAGAAAATGGCCCATTAGGAACAGCCCAGACCAATAAACAATCTGTCAAGAGCAGCACAGGACTACATTACCAGCTAAATTAACAGCTATAGGCTATAAGCCTCAGAGGCTGGAATGAGTTTGGCCCAGACCCAGCCATCGGCTTCTGCTGTATCACTGAGCCCCGTCCTAGTCTTGAATGGGCTCCTTCTTGCTTCGCTGCATCCCAATGTGAATTGCAGGACACAAAAAAAGGAGGGTGTCCGCCTTTCACAATGGGCCAAGTCCATTCTCTTAAAACAAAATGGTTGGGAGAGTCTGGGATTTCAGTCACAGGAATAAAGCCTGAAGCTCCCTTTCTTTAGAAGTTCCCATGATAAGCAGCGCCAGAGCAAGGAGAAATAGAGCGGGGAGAGGAATCTGCAACTACAACAAACATAGAAAATTCACTGCATAGTAGTCATTGCAAAGTTGCAAACAGGCATGTAATCCAAGGCTTCAGAGCCAAGAAAACTCGGCCTGGAAAAAGAATTAAACCGTGGTGACAACAATAAAAAACAAAGACTCACAATAACAACAATGAAGCACTTTCTCAATCAGTTAATGAGTATACTACACACTTTTTTCATTATTTATCTAATGTTTCATTTAAAGCAGCTTACGTGTACAGCATTGAGGTCCAATGAAGTGCATTTTATTTAAGGCTCTCACCAATGAGTACTTTGGAAGACGACGAATCACTGATTATTAAAATTATCAACTCAGCAAATAATGTTTCTAGTACAACAAACAGAAAACAACTGCTAAGAGTAGTTGAGAATCATGATTGCTGTTACTGATACCAATATACACACTTTTTTATTGTGGGGAAAAAACACCAAGTTCACTCCTTGTGCAAAAAGAGTCTGAGTCAAGCAGAGCTGAGAGAGGAGCGGGGAAATAGTCTGGTAGTTGTTAACGTCTAACGGGCTTCATTTAGAAAATAATCGAACCAACATCTAGAGCTTCTAACCGGCGTTAACCTGCCGTGTCAATTATTTCCTTTTTTTCCTGCGTAATTCTCTCTCTACTAATGCACCACCCCCTTAAAAACAGACTACTGGCTGTGTAGTCATGTGATAGGCAGCCAGGCGTTGCAGGGCCTGTAGTCTGCTGGAAACCCAAGAGAAGAAGAAGTACTGCTCATGTGACACCATCCCATCCAGCCCACTGAAACACAGAGCGACTGTGCAGCGTGAGCAGCAGTTATTTTCAATGTAGTATAAAATTATTTATGTTGTGAGCAAGAAATTGAAGTTGTTTATTTTGACTTTTTACGAAAAAACATTTTCATTTCAGCTGATGTGTGTTTTGATTTCAAATGTTTCAATAAATGACCAGATTGTTAATCTGTGTGTGTACCTTTCAATTGTTTTAATTTTTTAATTTTATTTTTGTTTTAAATTCATACAAATATTTGCGAAACAGCCTACGTCAGAGGTTGGGGGTAGAATAATCGCTCATTAAACTAGGGCTGAACGATTTTAGAAAATAATCTGTGATTTTTTTAACCTAATATTGCAATTTTACATCTCATGTATTTTCCAAAAAAAAGCAATAATTCATTCTATACTATAACCAACACAATATTAGATTAAACAAGGGCTGGACAATTTTGAAAAAAATATCTAATTGTGTTGATTTCAACTCATTTTGAAACTTGGATATGAACTGTTGTATTAAAGGGAGTATTTTTAATGTAGTTCTCATATTTAACAAGACAAACATAGAAAAATGAAGAAAATAGGATTATTTTGTATACTATTTTAAAAATATGCCACTAAAATGACTGCATGATCTGTATTACATAACGTTTCTGATGCAAAAAAAATTACATTTTGCCACAAATTTCAGGTTAAAGAAATACTGCACTGTCTGGGATTTGAAAATTGCAGCAGGTCATATTGCTTTTCAATCTTGTTTGCCATAATCACCCAGCCCTAATCAGGGCCCACGCTGTGTGTTCAGCAATCAGGGTCCCCACCTTTATCTGATAAAATGGTTGTATATTTTGCAGCTATCAAAGGCCAATATATGATTTATACTGCTGATATGTATGACCGATATATTGCCAGTACCGATATGCTGATAATATATTATATCCCTACTTCTCAGCAGAGGTTGAGGATGCAAGATGGCTAACACCTCAGTAACTCCCCTCTTAAAAAACAATACTCCTAACAGAGCATAAAATGCATATGCCAACATAACAAAGGCAACAAATAAGACCATTAAATTTCCTGAAGAACATTCAACATTCAAGTCAGAAACTTCACTATCCTGATTTTATCAAGGCATGAATTAATCTACATTTGTGCTCATTCATTTAGCAGTATTTTAGCGTAAAGCGTATGATTAGTGTCCTGCAGTAATACAGAAAATAAGGATTTGTTAATCCAGCTTGGCCTAACTAATACAGCAAATTTGAGATTTGTCAACAGGTTTATTTAGACATTTTCTGGGACTGAAACCAAAAATACACAATCTGGTACCCATCACCGTTGTGTTTCTTAAGTTTTCTTTCCTAATGTGTATTTCAGGGGTAGCATTCTTTGGATAGGAGCACTGAAAGCAGCAGCTGGAGCAGAGGCGTCAGGGTGAAGCAGAAAAACTGGTCCAACTTGAACCTGTGCCTGCATTCTTCTGCTGATGTTTACGAGTCTGAGTCTGTGAGGCGCTATGGCAGACGAGGGGAGGGCATTAATTGGCTCTTCTGCGATTACATCATATCATAAGCCCATTAAGACACACACACCTTCTGGAAATGAGAGGCATTAGAGTACATTTTAGGGGGAAAGGATTAGTTCGCATAGTTGGATTAGAGCAAAACAATGGCTGAGTGTTAATTAGGATCACCTCTGCAGGCCTCGGCACACCTGGCACATTTTAGCTCCAGTTTCCTCAGCCAAGGCCCAGAGAAACACACGCTCCTCTCTGTCTACTTGTGATGAAAAGGGATGACTGTACAACACTTCAAGAAGAAATAATCTATAGACGAAGAAAAGGGGGGAATAAAACACTCTTCTGAAGTTCCTTATATTCAATCCAGGCTAATTCCCCTTCATATCCTGAACACTTCACATGAAATAAAAAACAAAAGGAGTTAAGAGTCAGTCAGTCACTGAGGAGGAGAATTACGTTGACAGTTTGAAGAGTAAATTCCCCACAAATTACACCATTAAGTCCTTCACCATTTATCTCTCCTTCCTCTCTCTCTCTCGTGAGCAAACATGACACCACTGGAGAGTGGCGGAGAGCAGGAGCGATTAGTGAAGCTAAACTCGGTGGTGGTGGTGGTGGTGGTGTTGGGGGTGCTATTTCACACTTTGATCCTCAGAAGAATGTGTAATTACACAGCTGAAGGAGGACGGCGTGGATTTAGCCGTGACAAAAACAAAATGTCTTTAATGAACGTGTCAAAGAGGAGCTGTCTTCATGTCGGAGACGTTGGCATGCGTGAAAGGAAAGAGAGAATAAAGCTGTGAAGAGCTTTTTTTCGCTCTGAAGGAAGGAGGCTACTTGACCTCTGCTGACATGAGAGTGTAACAAAGGACAAAATTACCCCTTTACTCACTTGACTTTAACATTTTAATCCTCCTTTATCAGCATTTAAAAGCAGCAGATTATAGATATTTAAAGCCATGATGAAAATTATGCTCATCTACAAATGTTAGCCAAAAAACCCAGCCTTTTAAACACTTTTCTTTATTCTAAACCACTTAGTATAGTCTATTCTAAGCTGTGATATATTTGCTATTTTGAGTTTTGCTTTATCCAACTGAAACAAGACATTTCTGGAACTTAGTTACAGCACTTTATCTTTTTTTGCAAATGTTTATTGATATCAGCACTCACTGAGAAGACTTCTATACATCTTCTCTGTAATGATAGACACTTTTATTATTATTATTATTAATAATAATAATAATAATAATATTATTAGGGGTGTAATGGTTCATAGTGACCATGGTTCATATCTGTTTTGCAGTCACAGTTCAGTATGGGTTTGTTTCAAGAAGAGAAACGTTTAAATCAAGGAAACTCTTCATTATATTGAGCATGAAGAAGTGAAAAGTGGTTTGTTTCTTGTGTTGCTAAGAACTACCAGTGAGAGTTGAAAAGGACTCCATTATATTAAACATTAAACAAAAAAGAGCAAAACAAAAGATGTGTTTCTAATAACAATGCATTAACACTCTTGATTAATCTGGAAAGCTTAACGTGTTATAAAAATAATAATGCAATTTAATCAAATGACTAAGTTTGACCACAACTTCCTCCCGTAGTCCTCCTGAGCGGATGTTTACATCCCTGGGGTGAGAAGGTTAAAGACGGGTCAAATGCAGCCAACAGTGATGAGTGAGGAGCCAGAGCCACGTCTGATTCAGGGCAAATTTAGATTTAAAAAGCTGTCTAATGGAAGTCTGGATGAAACACAGGTTGTGTGTACATACTGTGGTTTGTTGATGTCAGCAAAGACGCTAACAACAACGAAGGATCAAGCCGTAACGTCAAGCTATATATAAATGTAAATATATATATATATATATTTTTTTTTTTTTATTATTATTATTATTATTATTATTATTATCATTTTAAATATATATATATATATATATATATATATATATAAACAAATTTGGTCCCTGGCCTAGATGAGGCTCACATCATTAGTAACATCACATAGATACCACTAATATTTACAGAGCCCAACAAACAAAAGTAAACACCCTACCTGCTTTAATATGCTCCTAAAATAAGGGATTTGCAATTTAAAACAAATACAGCTATCAAAATATGAATTTAACTATCATCCACAGCTTACCAATGCTGAGTAGGGGTGCAGCAAATGTATTTCATCTCTTTCTGCACTCAACATGCAAGCAAATGAAATCAAAAAGAGCACCAAAACTTGCAACGAGGCGCCACAAACCAGAAAACAGAGCCAGAGCACACTAAACCTTCATTCTGACACATACAAGTTAGAAAATCACGGCAGAAAATCTAAAACTATCCAATGTTTCCTCACTTGCATGTTATGATCTCCTCTGGTTACAGATCTGTTTGCAAACATCAACTTCTTACTGACAAGCACAGTGAACTCAGGAAGGGTTGCATTTCAATTCAAAGAAAGTAAAGGTGTCTTTAACGGAAGATTGTTACAGAATCTCTTCTGTCTTTATGCCATCATGTCTGGGATTCCCATATTCTAAGTCACATGCCAGCAGGAATCTTTGTTGCAACACTTCCCTTCAGCTAAACAGTGAACACCCAGAGTGAGTATGCTGCTCTGCTTTACTGGTTTTCAAACTGGGTGAGTATTTGCCTTCAGGGACTGAAAGATGTAACACAACATACATTTACATTACACGCATAAAGAGAAGTACAATTCACACGATACTTTCGCTGAACTCTGGACAGCAACACAATGACTTCAAACCTCTCAGTGAGAAAGAAAGCAGGTTGGATAATTACATCGAACTTTAAAAATGTCTTTTACATAGCTAAGTTCTGACGCACTTACCGACCAACACCGGACAACTCCTACACTCCCACACACACAGGACGGAGTAGAAGGACAAAGTGCTCTCAGAGGGCTTTAATGTGCTGTCAGGTGTCAGCAGGGAGTTGGTATAGGGGCTGTAATCTGAGCTCAACCTGCACAGACATACGCTGAGACAGAGGGAGACAGCTACAGTACCTGGCTGATTCCCCTGAGAAGGTACTACACTCACAGGCTTCATGCTGGTCCTCCAGGCTAAAGTCCTAGACTGATGCAGTGATTCACAAAAACAGGAGCTTGTCGGTTTGTATTTTACTTTATCACAGAGAGGGCTGTAGAGATGGCTTACATGGCTTGTATCATCCACTGCATCAATGATGAGCAGAAAATCATTTTCCCAACAAATACGACAAACAGTTTTGCTGCATGTGACTCAAACATGAGGATTAACTGCTTGAGCACTTTGTAAACTTGATAACCTTGCACTTTTTCAATGTCACAAAGACAATGAAAGTCAGCAATTTCAGACCACCTTTTTGGGAACTATGTTCCCCAGGTTATAATTTATGACAATTTTCTTTAACTTAAAACCATCTGAATCATCAGGTACAACAACCCCAATTCAACTATCATTTTCTTAGCTCAATATCTGCACTTTTCTTTGACTTAAAATGAGTTATTTAAGCTCCCTGTCTTTCCTTTCCAACTCATTTTTCAAAAGACATATTTTGGAGCTTTTTATGCCATTATTTAGAGAGGAGGACAGTAGATAGAGTCAGAAATAGGGATGAGAGAGTGGGGGAGAGACATGCGGTAAAGTGGCTTCAGGCTGAACTTAAACCCATACATGGGGCGTGACCTGTCCACTAGGCCACTGGAGCCTCTTCCAAACAGTTTGATAGCAGCAGAATCAGCCTCCAAAGTCTCCTCTCTTCTAAAACAAATGCACCAAGTTTGATCAATAAAGGCACAAAAAACAATGCCATTACCTAGGAGAATTTTTTTGTTTAAACTACTTTAGAAAAAGTGGCAGTGCTCTATATATTTATCAGTTACTCCAGTTTCATGCATTGAGAGTCTATGTGGCTAAACACTAGGGGTGTGAAGGTGCACGTCTGCATGCTATACCAGTTCGCTATGGGCCTTATACAGACCAGGTATGTGCCGAACACATGCAGAGCATAAGCTCCCACACAGACTGGAAACTGGAGTGCAACCCACACCACCCCGGCAACCACACATCCGTAAGAAACGATAGCAATAGCCGGAATATTCCCAGCTAAAACATCTCATAGTTTGTTTCCCTGTGAAATAAAATAATAGATAAAGACAAGGACAAGACATACATTGAGAACGCAGCATTTAAACACCCATTAAAGTTAACTGAGCCAAAATTAAGAAATTCTTCTTCTGCTCTTTAAAGAAAAAAGTCTCAGCAGCCCTTTATGAACTTGATCATGTATAAGGCTGTGTCATAGCATTGGCGAGACGGTTACCCTCAGACTCCAGACAGACTCTGGGCTGTAAAAATGTTCCAAAACTATGTATTCATCAGTTAAAAAGTAATCCCACGCCAAACTCCATGTTGAAACCAGCAGGATAGATATGATGTTTATTAGCTCAACTGAGAGCAGTTAAATTATGATGTGTTCAAGGTTGGATGGGAAATTTAAGGATTAGAGGAATGGGTATCAATATGTCAATAAAAATAAACAACCTAATTCTTAGTATTTTCAAAAATCATTTCAGTATGTGTATTGATCATCTCTTTGGCAAGAGGCTGCAGCTTTATTCTGAATGTTGAATGTGATTTATTTGAATAAAGCCTTTTATATTCTTTATAAATGTAGAAAAAAAAGAAAAAACCCAAAGTAGGCTTGAGAGCCTGAACTACAGATACTGCAATGTGAACAATGTTTACAAGGGAACTTTTAAAGTTCCCCATACAAAAAAGAAATTCCATGTTGTGGTTCCTTCATTATCGTGCCAAAAAGGTACCGAAACACGACGTCAAAACTTTAACACCTTGCTCTCAGCTGTCATCATTAAATGTGTAGAATCTACATGAGAAAATCTTTTATCACCAACATGGTGGCACATATATTTTTATTTTACAAATCAGTCTTGTGTATAATGAGCAGGAATGCTCTGTGCACTTGGTCAGAGGTTTTGCTGATACTGTTTTCTCACCAGAGGAGCTGAAAGCAGCTGAACACATACAAAGTCACAGCTGAGATCACATTAGAATAAACTGCTAATTAAGAAGGTCTGCATGCCAGTGCTGCAGTGCACGGTGCACGGTGCAGAAGCTTGTCCAGCACGACTATAAACCAACACGCCCTCCGTGATTAAAACCAGTTTTTTTGACGCTGTCCTTGCTGTCAGAGAGAGAGGAGAAATGTGCGGTTAATGTGGGCACTAAGTGGATTCTGCTGGCAGGAGCTGGTCAGATCTATTCAGCCCTCTGTGACAGATACAGCACCGGACTGTCCTCATCATAATCCACCCCTATTAGAAGAAAAGGCAAGAGAGTGCTGAGTCAACGTCTAAGAAAGGCTCCTAATTAAAATGCAACGTGAACAACCAAGGGCTGGGTTTATTCTGATCGCATAGCAGCATTTAGCAGCATTTTTCAGCTAAGGGATGGGCAATATGTACAACTTTGTAGATATATATCAGTTTACAATTATCTGTTACAAACATAGATAGATGCCAGACCTAATTCTCAGTTAAAAAAAAAAAAAAGGATTGTTCACAGTAAGAGCCACTCATGGTAATATGGTAATATACCTATTGACCAAAAAAAAATGATCTATTTGAAATGTTTAGTCTTACCGAGGAATTACCAACCATCCTTCTCTACCTGGAAGAACATGAGCCTGCCCGCATTTTTTATACATAAAAACAATTAAATTATCAAGTAGTGTGTAGCCATGTGTTACCAAGCTGGTAAACAGTAAGTTTTGTTGACAACACATCTTTTGTCTTTGCATTTTGTTTCAAGATGAGGTTGTTGTATTACAGTGAATTTTGTAGATTCTACTGGGGCTGGGCAATTAATTGCAAATAAGATTAAATCGCAATACGGCCTGCTGCAATTTACAAATTGCAACGCTTCTTTAACTTGAAATGTGTCAAAATACCAGTTTGATAGAATTTCTTTTTGCAGCAGCAGAGCTTTAATGCCCCTTATGCAAACATTCAAGGTCCATTAATATGTGAGGTACTTCATGCTGATGCACCACCTTGCTGCTGGCAGCCTCCTCCACCCCAGCTTCCTCCTTTATAGCTTAAAGCATGTTACACGCCTTCTCAGCCCAGTAACACTGCATGTCCAATTTGCAATAAAATGGTAAAATGTACAAAATGTATGATGACCATGTTCTGGATTGAATGTAGGTTATAATATAGAATGATTTATTGCTTCAATGTGTTGAAAAATAAGATAAGGAACCTAATAATCGCATATTACACTGCAATTGCAATATTAGGGGGAAAAATTGCAGTTAGATTATATTTGCAAACCGTTCAGCCCTAGATTCTACAACTTCTTTCAATGTTAGTCTATAATGTTCTACTTTAATTGATTTTGCTATCATAACATCATATTATAATGGTGTAGTCTTATTTCAAGTTTTCATTTTTAGTCTGTAAAGCCCTTTAATTCAACCTTGGTTGTTCTAAACATGCAATATGAATAAAGTTGGTTTGACCTGATTTGATTTTTACAACTTACAGGGAGTGCACAGCAATTCTAAGCAAAGTCATCGCTCAAAAGCACTAGGGATGCAAAATATTATTGTCATGATATCAGAATCAGCAGATGTCAGCTTAAAAAGTTAAATATATGAAAAGTTTAAGGTCTGAAAATTTCTGCTGAAATATCTGTCAAACATATTGACAGTATAAATCATATATAGGTCTTCAATATTGGCAAACTGTACAACTGCACCACTGGTGCCAGTTGTATGTGTGGTTGTCTTGGGTGCCACACACTTATGGGGGCCCATTGTACACCCTGAACATTATGAAAGAAGCTCCAAGCATAAAACAACTACCTGACTGTCTACTTCCCCACTCCTTTCTTAGCTCTGCTCGGTATTTCAGTTATTGGCAAGGTTGTCCATTATTTGCTGCGGTATCAGACAGGTTTCAATATCATTTAATTTTTACAATAATTATTTCAAAGATAGTAATCCTGGTATTGGGATAACCATTTTGATGATATTTCTATGATTTTTGGTCCATATTGTCCAGCCCTACTCCGAATTAACATGCAATGTGACACGCAATCAAGGGCTTGGTTAATTCTGATCACACAGCAGCATTTAGCCTACTTCAGCTTGTGTGCTGCAGCGTGTCTCAACGAGGATCAACAGGGAGTGCTGCGAAAAGAGGGGCATGGCTGCAGATGTCAGTGGAGCAGAGATGTGGCTCAGGGGAATAAGATGAGCTCCCATGAGTGTGGAAGCAATCCACCCAGCCAAAAAAAAAAAAAAAAGAAAATCAGCCCTGCCACCACCGCTTCCAATGCAGCCCCTCGCATCTCCATGTGCCAGCCTGCCGCCTGGCCGAGTGGGAGGAAGCGTGGGCGTATCTGTGAGGGGGACCAGCCAACCGATAAGACACAAGCCTGTCACCAATCCTAATCCCCAATCACTCACAGGACAAAGCCTGCTGTCCGCAGCGCACCTCCCTGACTGCGGCCACATTTAGGAGATCAAGCAGCAAACTTCCACCTGCCCGCTGAGATACCAACACTTAAACAGAGAGCTATTGTACAGGTAGACAGCTGAGACTGCAGCTGAAACACACATCAGCATCCTATCACACTAGGACAGCATGAACACACAAAGCTGCTGATTAATAAAAAGGTCACCTCGGCAGAATGATTTATGTTCAAGTGATTGCACCATCAGGGTGCAGAACACAGGGGTTTCACGCCTTCGTGTGAATGTGGGACATTAAAATAACACAAAAATGTCACGAGTAAACAAAACTCTAAACCTGCGGTTAAGAGTAAGTCAGTTTGGTACAGATTGTTCAGTGCATGAAAGGGGATCTTCTTTTATTGACACATTGCGTTAAAGTTTTGTACTTCCCCTCCACATGTCGACTTCTACACTTCCCAACACCTCATGCCCATGGGAGGCACAAACAACGAAAGTCACAACCCCTTCCTCACACGTCTCTTCATGTAACCTACCATCTGCAAAGCGGTTAAAGTAGGGATGGATAAAAGTAGTCAAGCACTCATGGTTTACATCATTATTTAAGCAAAGTTTCACACCTGTGCACACATGGCTTTAGGCTGCAATAGCTCAACTCAATTAACAATATTTGCACCACGTCAGACCGGGAAAAGAAACATCTAGAAAACCATAAAACAAAAACGACAATAATGTTAAGTGCCAAATGTGTGGCATTAAACCTGCATATTGTAACAACACTGATCCAGAGAGTAAAGCACAAGGACAACAGTCAGTCTAGAACACAGGTGTCAAACTCAAGGCCCGGGGGCCAAATCCAGCCCGTGGTGCAGTTATACCCGGCCCACCAGATCATATGATATTTTTATTAGAGCTGGCCCACCAGTATGAAGTCTGCAGATTTCCTCCAGTATAAAAATGTAAACTTAACTTTGATGATTTATAACATCCTTGTTGAGCCATACAAAATAGAAAAAGTAAAAAGTAAAACTAATTTGATAAAAACTCAGGTGCATGAGGAAGAAATGAGTGTTTTCTCTTTATTTTCAATTTCGCATCTCACAGTTATGTCTAAAAGTTAAGGTTTTGACTTTTTATTTCATATTTTAACCTTTACATCTCATAACTTTGACTTTTATCTCATATTTTTACCTTTAAGATTAATCATTTTAAATTTCAAATCCTATTTAGATCTTTCAAAATCATAATTTTGACTTTTATCTCATGTTTTGACCTTTTTCAGCTCCTAACTTTAAAAACTATCACTTTTTTTAACCTTAAAGACACATGCTTTTTAATTTTATATCATATTTTGACATTTGAAACTCATGATTTTGATCTTTACCTCATATTTTGACTGTTAAAAATTATGATTTTGAATTTTATTTCAGTTTTTGACTTTTAAAATTCATGGTTTTAATATCCTTTCTTATATTTTGCCTTTAAAAAACATTATTTTGACTTTAAATGTCATGATTTTACCTTTTACACTTATAAGTTTGACTTTTTATCTCAGATTTTGAGTTTTTAACTTGTCAAGTTCACCTTTTAATTGCAAAATCATTTATCATCAGTGCCAAGTTATTTACCCCCATAATTCATTTCTGGTGAAAATAAGGTTGACATTTTGTGGTTAATGTCGACCCTGTTATGCCCCTCAGGTTAGACCTAAGTTCAGAATCCAGCCCCTGCTGTGATTGAGTTTGACAGCCCTGGTCTAGAATCAGATCACTGGCATCTTATAGTGTTGGAAGGCCACAAGGAGAGCAAGAAATCTTTTTTATTTCCATGTTGCAGTTGCCAAACAGCAGTGTTCCCATATGGATACCACTTAGATGTCAAGCTTTCAGAGTTATTTTTGAAGGCAGCAATTACAGTTAAACCTGGAGGATAAATCACCCCAGCATATAAGCCAAGGTCTGTTTTTAGGAGTTTCCCACAGGCAGAAGACCCTTGGTTTTCAACTGGTGCGTTGGGAAGCCCTTTTCAGTGCATTCTTGGAAAAATATGTGGCTTAAAGGGATACTTCAACATTTTGACAAAGTCGCCCATTGCTATAATTCCTATAGTCTTAGTAATAGGTTTGTTTCCGTAAGTTGTCGGTGGAAGCTGTTTCTAGATCTGGGGGGACCGATATAACAGCTGCACAGCTAACGCTATGTAAGAAGATGGTATTTTTTGCTTTCCCTCATCAAACTCATCAAATACACAATCCAACAACTCCAAAACGCTCTCGTGGACAAGTTGTGACCTGTACATTCACCACACTATGAAATAATAACGTGTAAATATGTAACATTATGACACATGAAGCAAATACTCGGAACTATTTCTTGAGTAAATCACTGACACAGTGCAGCAGCCATGTCTGGAGTGTAGTTCCGGCTTTGCATTTAACTTTAAAGCATCTCCGTCTCGTAATGTTCCATGATTATTTCTCAGCCAAAGATTTGCTCTAACCTCCACCACTAGTCACTTGTCGGTCAAACCAACACTTTCTAAGGTGTAAGGTACACTCCGCATTGTCTTAAAATGCAGAATTATCACCTAACAAGGGAGAAAAGTTGTTAAAACTGCTGACAACCTCTGCTGGTCTGGTCTGTGTTACATATTGTGTTATGTATTTGCTTGCAATGCACAATGAATGGGGCAGGTGTCAATCGCATTGTATGAAAGATGCAGACGCACACACATGTGTTGATGATGGCGTATTCCTCAGGACTTTATACGGGTACTCTACTCTCATCAGTAAAGAGGACTAGACCAAATTTATAGACGATATGCTTCATTTCATCTTCTGTTATTGATTTTGTGTGATTTTTGAATAGGTTTACACAAATCCACCTTCACTGGCTCCCTTTCAGGTCCTGCATCAACTACAAAATCCTCCTCCTTACATACAAATCTCTCCTGTACCTTTCTGATCTCTTCCATCCATACACACCATCCCACAACTTTCAGTCTTCAGACACCGGCCTTCTTTCTATTCCCACAACCAAACTCAGAACCTTTGGAGACAGAGCCTTCAGTGCTGCAGCCCCCACCCTCCAGAACATTCTGCCTGCAGTCATCCGTAGCACTCCACCTCTGGACATTTTCAAAAAATGTCCCAAGCACCACCTGTTCACCACAGCCTACAGTCTTCACTAAACCAGCTCTTACACTCATCCTACCCCTCACATAGTTTGTCCATGTCTAATGTGTTCTTGTAAAGCATCCTTGAGTTTCTTGAAAGGTGCTATATAAATTCAAGATATTATTATTACGATTATTATTATTCAAATACAACCGTAAGCTTGGCAATGATGTCCTCAGGGTTACTTGCCTATTGATAAGGTAAACAGAAACTGTCATGCGCAGAATCTTTTGTTGCACTGGTATCCCAGGTGTTTGAATTATTATCCAAACTAAAAAAATAGATTGAATACATGTATGGTTAATACATTCTTTAATGTGTCTACTGAAAAGGCAAAAAAGGTCTTATTTATGTTATCTTAACACTTCTTTCTGTTAAAAAAAAAAAAACAAAAAACAAGGCAAGGAAAGGGAAAAAACATTTAAAGTTAAACCCACGGGGGAGTAGGTGGCCTAGTGGTCAAAGGCGCTCCCCATGTACGCAGGCAGCCTGGGTTTGAATCCGGCCTGAGGCCCTTTACCGCATGTCTCACCCCCACTCTTGATCCTGTTTCCGACTCTATCCACTGTCCTCCTCTATCTAATAAAGATACAAAAATGCCCAAAAATAAATCTTTAAAAAAAAAAAAAAGTTAAACCCACTGCCTCATCGGCTAAAGGAGTGGTTCTCGTGGGGTCGTGACCCGAGACCCTGTGAGGGGGTCGCAAGATGCCCTAAAAAATAACAAGAATATTTTTAAAATTATACTGTTGCCACTTTACACCAATTTTACAACATTTTAACCAGTTTTAATCATTTTTTTCCCACCAATTTCGCCAATTCTAACACATTTTTGCCACGTAAAACCCATTTTTTTCCCATTTCAGACCCTTTACAACAATTTATTTCTGCCTGTTTTTTCCACTTCTAAACTAAGTTTTGCCACTTCACACCTATTGTTGCCTCTGTTGACCCATTACTGCCTCTATTAACCATTTTTACCACTTTTCACTGTTTGATATGCTCATATTTGCCTGTTTAAAGTCATTTCAGCCACTTTTTGAGTCCCTTTACCACTGTCTATGCCAGTTTTAACCACTTAAACCAACTTTTGCTGCTTTAACCAATTTTTTGCCACTTTAAGCTTATTTTTTTGCCAAGCTTATCAAATTTCTATCCAGTTTTTGCGTCTTTTAAAATCCAATTTCACCACTTTTTCCATCAATTTTTGACATTATTAACCTATTCTAGCCATTTTAACCTATTTAATGTCTGTTTTCAACAAAAAGGATCTGAACCTGTTTCTAAGAAGGCTATCTACAACACAAGTGAATAAAAACATATACTTGTTTCTTTGGTAGGAGAGGTTATTTTTCAGGTTAAAGCTCTCCCCTTTAGCCCCCCTTACGGGCGGCCTTGTCTGCACAAGATTCTAGACCGTGCTTGGCTGTTCGACCACCTTCAGGTACAGTGGAGGTCCCCAGTCTCTTGCACCTTTATTTTTGGGGTCCTGGGCTGAAAAGGTTGAAAACCAGTGGGCTAAAGCACCTAAAAGCTAGCAGTAAAAAAGCAAGTCTTGACCCAAACATTTTTAAAATAGTTACTTAATAGACTTGTAGCTACTCACTTTCTCAAGACTTGAACCAATAGAACTCAGTTAAATTCGCAGAAAACTGAATTACTTTATTGACATGGCATAACGTATTATTTTATTTTATTTAAGCTAGCAACTAAGCTAGCTAACGTTAGCTTTAATTCAATGAACTAGGTAACCACAATTCTGTGACGTCACCCACGTTACGTGAGCTAATATGAACAAAATGTAAAGAATGACTGGAATTTAAATGTGTATGGGCATTTTAAGATGAAAGGGTGCCATAATAATGTGCCTTAAGTGTCCATTAGTTCACTTTCTGTTTAGAATAAAGACAGGGTTACCTGCTCCAAAATCCTGTGGTATCTCCGCGTGGCTTGGTCGATTAAATCCCGGACATTCCATCCAGGTTTGCAGGGTACAACCACCGAAGTGTCTCCGAAAGTTACTGTAACCTTCATGTTGTCTGCAAAATATAATATGTTGAAAAAAATAAGAGAAATTAATCCAGGTTTCGGGTGTTTCTCTCCCCGGAGCTGCTCCCAGTAGCACCTGTCTGTCGAAACTGGAGCAACAGGTGTCTCAGGATGAAATCACGGAGAAGTCACTGTCCGCTTTCACCGAGCCACAGCGTCGAGTAAAACTTCAAAAGATGTCATATTTGTAGCTAAGCCGTCTCTAAAAGTGGAGAAAAGTCGAGACTACAGCCGCAGAGTGACACTTTGAGTCATGTTGAGCTCTGCTGATACACCCAAACAAAACAAACTGCTGCAGGAACCCGGAAGAAGAAATCACAGCGACTCCCGTACTCCAGGAAATCTAGATAACCATTCACACCACGACACCCAAGCTTTCATAGTACATGCTTTTGTCTCGATTCAAACATGCTTTTTCTATAAATATTCAGATCAATTTCAAAAGTTTTAAACTTTATTAAAGTTGTTTAAGGATAAGAGACAATAATCCTCATCATTCATGAGAGGAAAAAGGAAAAAATGGAAACCCAGTTGATAAAATGAGGACTGGATCTGGTTTTATTGTTTCAAAATCTTAGTTATAGTCTCCATAAAAGGCTCTTTAATATTTCAAATGGAGGTGATAATTACACCATTTAGTCAAAATAATGTATTTGTGCTCTCCCAAAGGCTATACTATGCATTTATGATAATATTATGTCATATTTTTTTATAACAGACTGAGAGGGACTGAGGTAAACTGTCCACATGCATTAAAGCAGAGAAATATATTAGCTTCCATTACTCCATTCCCCCTCGAACACACACATCACACAGTCTAATTACCTCCCTGTTATTGTCCGTCATTTTATGTCATTAGGTGTGTTGTGAAATTGCTTTTATGGATATTAATGGCCCCTGACACGCTCCTGAGCCTTATTCCTCCACATTGTTTGCCGTTGCTCTCGGGAGTTCCCTCCCCATCAAATCAGAGAGCTACAACGGCAGATGGATTCATAATTGGGACAAGCAATTATTTCCGCTTTCACTGTAATTTCCCCCCTAAAATGCACAAAACAGAACAATGAAAGGGTGTGACAGCCTCTTCTGCTCTCGTTTCATCTCGGTCCTCTCACAAACAAGGTGAGTGTGGAGGTATATGAGGACAGAACAAACAGGGGGATGAAGAGAGACACAGAAAGGAATGATCCCTAATTAGTGAATCCTACAGTGGCTGCGTCCTCTGTCTATAATCCCCCAGCTCTGATTTTTAAGAGAGAACATCATTTCATACCTGGTTTAACACAGTGTTTGAGGATCCTCTGAGAGTTTATGATGCTGGTTATGTTTCCCCAGTGAAAAGCCAGCAGCTGCTGACTCATCCAAAGCTTCAAATTTGCTACCTTTTGGCTAGAACAGGCTTTATGATGCTGGTTTTTATTAGGTTATTTAAGCTATTCTTAATGTTTGATTGTTTTAAATGCCTGCACATATGCTCCATGCCACTTGATGTCTCATTTTGGACAGCTTAAAGTAAGAGGATATGGCATTTCTATTTCATGATCTGATATCACATTAGGTCCTAAACCAGATTAGCGTAGATTTGTATTGTACAATTTATTAAACTGGGTTGAGGTCAGGACTCTGTGCAGGCCAGTCGAGTTAATACACACCAAACCATCCATGTCTTTATGGACCTTGCTTTGTGCACTGGTGCACAGTCATGTTGGAACAGGAAGGGGTCATCCCCAAACTGGTCCCACATAGTTGGGAGCATGGAATTGTCCGAAATCTCTTGGTATGCTGAAGCATTCAGAGTTCCTGTCACTGGAGCTAAGGGGCCAAGCCCAGATCCTGAGAAACAAGCCCACACCACAATCTCCCCTCCACCAAACTTTACACTTGGCAAAATGCAGTCAGACAAGTACCGTTCTCCTGGCAACCGCCAAATCCAGACTGGTCCATCAGATTGCCAGATGGAGAAGCGGGATTCATCACTCCAGAGAAGGCGTCTCCACTGCTCTAGAGTCCAGTGGCACATGAAGTTTGGAGGTCTGTAGCGATTGACCCTGCAGAAAGTTGGTGACCTCTGCGCACTATGCGCCTCAGCATCCGCTGACCCCGCTCCATCATTTTACGGGGCCTACCACTTCTTGGCTGAGTTGCTGTCGTTCCCAATCGCTTCCACTTAATACCACTGACAGTTGACTGTGGAGTATTTAGGAGCGAGGAAATTTCACCACTGGACCTGTTGCACAGGTGGCATCCTATCACAGTACCACGCTGGAATTCACTGAGCTCCTGAGAGCGAGCCATTCTTTCACAAATGTTTGTAGAAACAGTCTGCATGCCTAGGTGCCTGATTTTATACACCTGTGGCCATGGAAGTGATTGGAGCACCTGATTTCAATTATTCGGATGGGTGAGTGAATTCTTTTGGCAATATAATTATATCATATATCAAATTCAACCACATTGTATCTTTTCACATTGTAACATGAGCGACATGAGGGATCACACACTGGGATTAAATACACAGACAATCAGGGACTGACGGATACAGGTGCAGATAATCAGGGGAGATATAAGGAGCAGGCTCTGGAAGACAGACACAAGGGTAAGTGCAACTTTAAAATAAAACAGGAAGTAATAAAAAACACAAGGAAGATAAGCACTTAACCTCAGGTGGCTTGACTAACTGTGTCAACTTACCAAATTTCACATTAAAACAGGTCAAATTAAAGGTTTCGATGCATGTCCAATAAGGAATTCAGGATTTTGGCCCGATTATTATTATTATTATTATTTTTTTTTTTTTGGACACCTAGTCGCGGCCCACTGAAAACTGCTCCATGACCCACTTTTGGGTCCTGACCCACCAGTTGAGAACCACTGGAGCGGTGGTTCTTAACTGGTGGATTGTAAAGCCCTTTTCAGTGGTCCACAGATGTGTGCCAAGGGGAAAAAAAGCACCAAATTGTCTATGAGACTTTATAAAACATGCACGTTGTCTGATTTCATTGTTTTGTTGCACCTGTTGTACCATCTTAGGCCCAAGCTCTACTATTTTTTTATTAAATACATCTGATGACTAAAAATTAGCCAAAATGTGGGTCGCAATTCTCCCTCAGGAGTTGATGGTGGGTCCCACGACTGATCTAGAGCCTTGGTTCCCAACCTGGAGTCCGGAAAATTTAGGGTCATTCAAACGGCCAGAAACCATGATAAAGCATATGAATGGTTCATACAAAAGTCTTTTGATAATAACACTATTTTGTTTGGCTTTAAATGATGAAAACAATTAAATTAATGTGTTTTTGACAGCAATAAGTCACTTTTTTCTTTTGCATGGATCGTGGGGGGTCTGAATTCATTAAATTTCTGAATTAAAAACCTATTTCAAATGCTTACAGAGATGAAATTGCAGATTAATTAAGCAAGTTACGTGCTGGCAAAAACATATTTTATTTTAAATATTTCAGAAACAGCTTCTCTGCTTTAATTAACTGTTGATTATTCTGTATATTTCTACTCTAGTACATCACATTGGTGCTGTACTTTAACCAGTTAAAACAGCCATTTTTCTAAACTCATGAACAAACACACAGTATAAGACAGGGGTGTCAAACTCAATCACAGCAGGGGCCGGATTCTGGATTCAGGACTAACCTGAGGGCCTAAAAAGGGTAATCTTTTTAACCATAAACTGTCAACCTTGTTTCACCAGTAATAAGATATGAAAATAAACAAAACTTAGCACTGATGATATCATATCAAGCATATCATGCTTTAGCATAGCATGGCATCTTTTTGGATCTTCTCCTATTGTATTGTATGAAATTGTACCATATTTTATCCTAATGCATTAGATTGTAGTGCAGGGGTTTTCAACCTTTTCAGCCTGTGACCCCCAAAGTAAGGGTGCCAGGGACCGGGGACCCCCACTGGACCTGAAGGTGGTTGAACTCATGCACATTCTGTAATAGTCATGCGCAGACACGAATGCCGATAAAGGGGGATACAGAGGAGAGCTCTCTGGCTCCGTGCCAAATGGGGGTTCAAGGAGGTCAGCAAATAAAGGTCCTACTCTAACCTGAATAATAACCACTCTTATCAAAGCAACATTTGTGCCATAGTACAGTGCCATGAAAAAGTATTTGTCCCCTTTCTGATTCCTGATGTTTTTGTATATTTATCAAACTTAAATGTTTCAGATCATCAAACCAATTTAAATATCTCACAAAGACAAACCAGGTAAATACAAAATTCAGTTTCTAAATGATGATTTTATTTATTAAGAGAAAAAAAATCAAAACCTATGTAGACATCGCATGGATGGACAGAGCTGGATCTAGTCTGCTTGTGATCCTAATTACTTTGGTGTCTATTTTAAGATGTAAAACCTATTTCAGTCCAAAGGTTTCACTGAACTTCACAGTTGAATAAAGTTTACACATATGGAAATTGTTGTCATGGTAACCTACGTGCCTGATCATTCCTCAGATTTCAACATGTGTTATTTTTCTGCTCTTCTGTTTGCTCAGGGTGTCTCCTTCCTCTCTACACTTCTCATTCATGTTACAGCAAAAACAATAGCGAGCGTTTTGTTATGCATTACGGAGGCCCCAATATGTCTCCACTTTACAACATGTGGAAGAAGAGAGTGATGAGACGTCAGTGTCAGAAATGTGAAGTGTTGTAACACTCACACAGACACACCAACACTGGGAATCTGTTATCTTCTCCTGCGTTAGGAAGAAAGGAGCTGTCGTCTGACCTGAGAGCAGACGAGTTTGACAGCAAAGCCTCGCCTTGGAGTTTGCACAACATGTTGAGTCTGTGATGTCACTTCCTCTATTAATAGATCAGTCAGCTTTTTTTACCACACTGTCACCTGTAGGAGAGGAACTCAGGATGTTTTTATTGATCAAATCATTTTACTCTGATAAATAGCTCCAAACTTTTAGTACCTCTTCTTTACTTCATATCTCATTCAGCCGCACTGCCACTGGAACAAAAGTAGGCCAAGTTAATCAGCAACTAAGGCAGAATTATAATGCCAGTTAGAAGATAAAGGTTATAAATGCTGCATTTAATCTTAGTGTGATCACAATCTAGATCTACAAACTTGTGGACAACTTCAATCCATCTGCAGGGGCATGCTCTGCAGAACAAAACAGAGAGATAGTTAGTCATGTATCACCACAAGAGGGACACCCTAGAGGGCATGTTGTCATCCGTCCTCTCTGAATGGTCACTTTAAAGGGCAACTTGTCATATGTCCTCTCTGGGGGGTCACTTCAGAGGGCACGTTGTCATATGTCCTCTCTGGGGGGGTCACTTTAGAGGGCACCTTTTATATGTCCTCTCTGGGGGGTCACTTTAGCGGACACTTTATCATATGTCCTCTCGGGAGGTAATTTTAGAGGGCATTTTGTCATATGTCCTCTCTGGATGGTCACCTCGGAGGGCACTTTATCATATGTCCTCTCTGGCTGGTCATTTTAGAGGGCAACTTGTCATATGTCCTCTCTGGGGGGTCACTTCAGAGGGCATTTTTCATATGTCCTCTCTGGGGGGGGTCACTTTAGCAGGCAAATTGTAATGTGTCCCCCCTGGGGAAGTCATTTTAGAGGGCACGTTGTCAAATGTCCTCTCTGGGGGGGTCACTTTAGAGGGCAACTTTCATATGTCCTCTCTGGGGGGGTCACTTTAGCGGGCGCTTTATCATATGTCCTCTCGGGAGGTAATTTTAGAGGACACTTTGTCATATGTCCCCTCTGGATGGTCACCTTGGAGGGCACTTTGTCATATGTCCCCTCTGGATGGTCACCTTGGAGGGCACTTTATCATATGTCCTCTCTGGATGGTCACTTTAGAGGGCACTTGGTCATATGTCCTCTCTAGAGGGTCACTTTGAAGGGCGTGTTGTCATCCATCCTCTCTGAATGGTCACTTTAAAGGGCAACTTGTCATATGTCCTCTCTGGGGGGTCACTTCAGAGGGCACTTTTCATATGTCCTCTCTGGGGGGGGGGGTCACTTTAGCAGGTAAATTGTAATGTGTCCCCCCCTGGGGAAGTCATTTTAGAGGGCACGTTGTCATATGTCCTCTCTGGGGGGGTCACTTTAGAGGGCACCTTTCATATGTCCTCTCTGGGGGGTCACTTTAGCGGACACTTTATCATATGTCCTCTTGGGAGGTAATTTTAGAGGGCACTTTGTCATATGTCCTCTCTGGATGGTCACCTTGGAGGGCACTTTATCATATGTCCTCTCGGGAGGTAATTTTAGAGGGCACTTTGTCATATGTCCTCTCTGGATGGTCACCTTGGAGGGCACTTTATCATATGTCCTCTCGGGAGGTAATTTTAGAGGGCACTTTGTCATATGTCCTCTCTGGATGGTCACCTTGGAGGGCACTTTATCATATGTCCTCTCTGGCTGGTCATTTTAGAGGGCACCTTGTAATGTGTCCTTTCTGGGGGGTTCACTTTAGAGGGCACGTTATCATATGTCCTCTCTGGGGGGTCACTTTAGCGGGCACTTTATCATATGTCCTCTCGGGAGGTAATTTTAGAGGGCACTTTGTCATATGTCCTCTCTGGATGGTCACCTTGTAGGGTACTTTATCATACGTCCTCTCGGGGGGTAATTTTAGAGGGCACTTTGCCATATGTCCCTTCTGGATGGTCACCTTGGAGGGCACTTTATCATATGTCCTCTGAGGCTGGTCATTTTAGAGGGCACCTTGTAATGTGTCATTTCTGGGGGGTTCACTTTAGAGGGCACTTTATCATATGTCCTCTCGGGAGGTAATTTTAGAGGGCACTTTGTCATATGTCCTCTCTGGATGGTCACCTTGGAGGGCACTTTATCATATGTCCTCTCTGGCTGGTCATTTTAGAGGGCACCTTGTAATGTGTCCTTTCTGGGGGGTTCACTTTAGAGGGCACGTTATCATATGTCCTCTCTGGGGGGTCACTTTAGCGGGCACTTTATCATATGTCCTCTCGGGAGGTAATTTTAGAGGGCACTTTGTCATATGTCCTCTCTGGATGGTCACCTTGTAGGGTACTTTATCATACGTCCTCTCGGGGGGTAATTTTAGAGGGCACTTTGCCATATGTCCCTACTGGATGGTCACCTTGGAGGGCACTTTATCATATGTCCTCTGAGGCTGGTCATTTTAGAGGGCACCTTGTAATGTGTCATTTCTGGGGGGTTCACTTTAGAGGGCACGTTATCATATGTCCTCTCTGGAGGGTCACTTTAGAGGGCATTTTGTCATATGTCCCCTCTAGAGGGTTCCTTTAGAGGGCATTTAACCGTACCTCCTCTCTGAAGGGTCACTTTAGAGAGCACTTTGTCATATATCTTTTCTGGATGGTTCCTGTAGAGGGCACTTTATCATATGGTCTCTCTGGAAGGTCTGTTTAGAGAGCACCTTGTCATATGTCCTCTCTGGATGGTCACTTTAGCGGGCACTTTATTATATGTCCTCTCTGGAGGGTCACTTTGAAGGGCACTTCACCATATGTCCTCTATCGATGGTCACTTTAGAGGGCACTTTATCATATATCCTCTCTGGGGGGTCCCTCTAGAAGTCACTTTATCATATGTCCTCTCTGAGGGGTCACTTCAGAGGGCACTTCATCATATGTCCTCTGTGGATGGTCACTTTAGAGGGCACTTTATCATATGTCCTCTCTGGATGGTCACTTTAGAGGGCACTTTCTCATATATCCTCTCTGGGGGGTCCCTCTAGAGGTCACTTTCTCATATATCCTCTCTGGGGGGTCCCTCTAGAGGTCACTTTATCACATGTCCTCTCTGAGGGGTCACTTTAGAGGGCACTTCATCATATGTCCTCTCTGGGTGGTAACTTTAGAGGGCACTTTATCGTATATCCTGTTAAACCCATTGAAAAGTCACCCAGGGGGCACTTTATCATGTATCAAAATATATGATATAAATATATGAAAACATCAAAATATGAGATAAGCATCGCAATTGTGAGTTTAAAATGTCAAAACCTGAAATTAAACTTCAAATCTATCTGTTTTAACAGTCAAAATATAAAATTTAAAAAAATCATGAGTTTTAAAGGTAAAAAATGAGATAAAAATCAAAGTTAGCAGTTGAAAAAGATCAAAACATGAGATCAAAGTCAAAATCATAACTTTTAAAGTTTAAAGTAAGGTTCAAAAAGTGAAATAATGAATCTTAAAGGTAAAAATCTGGGATAAAAGTCAAACTTATACATTTTTAAAGGTAAAAACGTGGCATTTAAAGTCAAAATAATGTTTTTAAAAGGCAAAATATGAGATTGATTACTGAAACCATGATTTTTAACAGTCGAAATATGAGATAGGAAATACGAAGTACAATTAAAATCACAAGTTTTAAAGGTAAAACATGAGATAGAACTGAAAGTTAGGTGTTGAAATGATCAGCAAAACTGGGAAAAAAATTCAAAATCATGATATTTAACAATCAAAATTTCAGATAAACATTGAAATCTTAAGTTTAAAAAGTGAAAATATAAGATAATTTCAAATCCACCGGTTTTAACACTCAAAATATGAAATGAAATTTAAAATCACAAGTTTTAAGGTAAAAAAACGAGATAAAAGTCAAAGTTAGGAGTTGAGAAAGGTCAAAACTAGGGCTGTCAAAATTGTCACGCTAATGCGGATTAATCCATCTTTATGATTAATCTGGCTGAAAATTTTAATGCAATTAATCCATCTACAGTGCAGAATGACTGAAAATCCTTGAAACATCTCTGGCAATGCATTTCAGCACTAGTAAAAACAAGAGGTAAAGTCAGAATCATGACTTTGAAAGGTCAAAGTAGGATTCAAATGTAAAATTATAATCTAAAAGGTAAAAGTATTAGATAAAAGTCAAATTTATGAGATGTAAAGGTTAAAATATAAAATAAACAGTCAAAACCATAAGTTTTAATTGACCTTTGAGATGCAAAATCAAAATATAGAGAAAACACACATTTCTCCTACATTCCTGACTTTTTATCAGTTCTTATAAACTGACCATATGATCTGGTGGGCCGGGTATAACTGCACCACGGGCCGGATTTGGCCCCCGGGCCTTGAGTTTGACAAGCCTGAGCTACCTGAATACTCACGACTATAAAACATTAAATTTGACCCAGAAATGACATTCAAAAATGAAGGCAAAAGTACATGACTGGGTACAAGGAACTACATCTCCACAATCTCTCGAAATACTTTACTTCACTTTAATGGACCCTGTGGAACACCTTATTCAGTCTGTTCCTGAAACAGAGTCACCAAGACTTTTCATCAGACAAGATTGAACAAGACTAGCTAAGCACTGTTCTTAGAGACCTATCAACCAGTTTCTATGTAATGATCGTCTGTATCAAACGCAGTCAGAGAGGAATGCCACACTGTTAGAATCAGCTGTCATTTTCATGTTGTCTATCACCTTCAGTAAAAAATGAATTGCATGGGTCCTCGCCTAATCAGGGTTGTATATTACAGTTAATACGGTAATTTCAACTGCTTTGAGCTAAGCTCACCTGTAGTTAAGGACATGAGAAAGCAGCACAAAAAGGTTCTGAGTGTGTTTGTTGATCAGAATTGAAAAAGCTCAGGTTTACAGACATCTTAGAGCTCAAGTGTTGTTCCAAAGTACACACCGTCTGTGTCTGAACGCTCTATCAAACCTTTCTTTTCACTCTTTTCAGTCTTCTGCTCCTCTGGAAGTAAAGCGTGCCAGCCAAAGTGTTGCCCGTCGATAAAAGCCCAGTGATGGTTTTTGTTGTTTTGTTCGTCTCTCCGAGTGCAATTTACAGGCTTGGCTTGTCTGGGTCGATACTCGTGTTGATTTGCTTTCAGTCTTCAAGCAGTGCCCCTTTTCTAAAGAGCAAAATTGACATGTTCTCAGCGGCAGTGCCACCACCCCTGTGTTTTAGCTCAGTGTGAGTCTGAGGCCGGTCAATAGCTGAGACTTGCTTCACTTCCTGCTGGGCTGCTTACAATTACAGGCCTCAAATCAGTAGTGAGGATTACTCATAAAAACCAACCCGCTCCCTCTCTGAGTGTGTGTTCAGGGGGGATACTGTTTGCAATCACAAAATAAGACTTTCCTTCAGCGTGAGGATTTCATTTCAGACCTCAGGTATAATATTCATGCTGCAAAATTGCATTTCTTTTGTGCGCCGCTGCTGAAAAGCTCCAATCGAACGGCTAAAGGCACTCGCCTGTGAATTACAAGTGTTGCGCGAAGTTGCCTGAATTGTTGTCTGGAATAATCACAGTTATTCAAAGCCAAACAGCTATCATCAAGCACCATGATCCATGGACACACAGGCTGTAGTTTGGAGAATATTACCAGTGCATAGCTTAGGACGAGTGTTTGTGAAGCTCTGCTGGCAATCCATTTCCTTTTCAACTTGATTTTTATTTCAACTGGAGGTAACGGCTGAGGACAGGTGTGCAGAAATGTAAATGTAAGACTTTCAGGAGTGCTCAGGTCCAATAAACCAACACCATGAAGATGCATTTGACTGTACAGCTCAGATTATTTATCTTTTTTCTCTCATTAATCTAAACTCAGTAACCTCTTATTACAAAGCGACAACAGAATTTTAGAAATGTTTTCAATTTGATTAAAGAGAAAAAACTGAAGTACCACATTGACATAAGTGTTCAGACCCTTTACTCAGTTCTGAGTTGGAGCACCTTCAGCAGCGATTACAACCTCTAGTCTTTTTGAGTACAAGCTTTGCACACTTGGATTGGGGATTTTCTGCCATTCTTCTATGCAAATCTTCTCAAGCTCAGTCAGGTTGGATGGGGACCCTCACTGGCAAGGTCGCCCATGAGGGGGATATAGGGGGAGCGCTTTCTGGAGCCAAGCCAAATGTGAGGCCCATGGAGGTCAGCAGCATTATGGTCCATTATAAGTTAGGCTGTGATGGTCGTATTTCATTTATTGGGCCTGGATCAGTGACACTCAGCGTGTGGCTCTTTTATGATTATTTGTGGCTCTTTAATGTCTTTATATGAAATATTATTCCACCAGAAAACCTTAAAAAAGAGGAAACTTGTTTGCCATTTTAACCATTTTTGCCACTTTTCACCCATGTAAGCTATCTTTTGCTTTTAAAACCCCTATTTCCTACTGTTTTTGGCATTTTGCAACTTCTTTTTGCCCCCTTTCATGATTTTTCACCATTTGCCAATTAAATACCCCTTTTTTCCTATTATTAACCCAGTTTTGCAACTTCCATTTGCCACTTTTAGCCCATTTTTGCCACCTGTCACCCAAATAAGACACCTTTTGCCATTAAATACCACCAGTTTTCTTTTTTTCAAAATTTTGCCTCTTCTTTGTGCCACATTTTGCCCATTTTTGCTCTTTTTCTCCACTTTTTGCCAATTTTTTCCACTTTGATCCCACTTGTTGCCATTTTTTGCCCATGTTAGCTACCTTTTGCCAATAAGTATGGCTTTTTTCCTCTTTTTCCCCAATTTTCCTCCTTTTTACTATTTTTCTGCCCTTGCCATTACATGCCACTTGTTTCTTATTTTGCCACTCTTGACTGCTTTTTGCCCATTTTAGTCACTTTTCACTCATTTTTTTGGCCACGATTTTGCCACTTTTTGACCTTTTTTCCATCTTTAACTCATTCTTTTTGTCACTTCTCACCTGTTTTTGCAACTTCTTGACTCTTTTCCTCTTTTTCTCCCCATTTTCATCTCATTTCAGGCATTTTTGCTGCTTTTTGACCATTTTTTTGACCAACTATTTTTATTGCTTCTTCAAGCCATTTTTGCCACTTCTCACCACTTAGATTGTGGCTCTTGTAAAGGTATTTTTTCAACAGTGTGGCTCTTTGATTGAGCAGGGTTGAGTAATGCTGACCTGTATAATAACCACTCTAATCAAAGCAACTACTATTTTTATCTATTTATGTTGTAAAAATGGATTAAAAGTGGCAAAAAATAGGTAGGAAAAGTAGTGAAAATAGGTAAAAAGTGAAAAAAAGGCATAAGGTGGCAAAAATGGGCAAAAAAGTTTGAAAGGACTTCAAAATGGTCAGATAAGTCCAAAAAAGTTGAAGCTATATTGGCCTTTTTTGCTGAAATTGGGCCCATAAGGATGCTGTAACAGAAAATGCTGACCGACTCTGAGTCTGATATGAAGCACAGTCAACTTTATCCTCACTAGAATTTGTCTGGAGCCTTCTCAAAGTGATCTCCTTAACCTTTCTCATATTGGACGAGCGACCCAGGAAACACTCAGCTCTGCTCAGCGTTAACCCCGGCTGAGGGCTGGGTGCTAGGTCAGGCTCAGCACAGAAAGTGTTTAACCTGTCTGCAGAGGCCGGCCGTGCAGCAGAAGAACAGAACACAACCACCACAGAGCTTTAGAGGGAAAACTGGTGGGTTGTATTGATTTTGCAGAGAGATTTACTCAGCCGTCAAGGATTTGTTCATGTTTTTGTTCCCGAACGATACAATACTTTACCTAGTATGTGTCTAAAATGACTTTTTAAATGTGGTATCAGGTATTTATTTAAATTAGGCTTCAGTAATTTCACATAAAAGTTGCTCATCCTATCTGCATTACTATAAAAATCCACCCAGTTTCCTACAGAATGATCCAACAGAAGATTTCCAGCCTCTGTGCCAGAGAGTCTCCAGTCTGTGATAAAGGCAGACAACAGAGGAAAAATGTTTCAGCGCTTTATTCTTTGGAGCACTGTTAAAGTCAAATGTTTGCAACCTCTGCAGAAAATCAGGAACCACATAAAATAAGCATGGTGGTCTACACTTCCGTAGTCCTAAGCTGGCAGTTAGTGATGGGAACTCCAGCCCTTTAGTGATCTGGATCATTCGGTCTGGCCCGGCTTGGTGAGAAGAAACATATCTATAGGTGACATTTTATGCCAATAGAAGTCCAGATGGACATTAAGGTGACAAACTGCAGTCCTCTTCTCTGTGGTCTAAACGTGCCATGCTGAGGTCTAAATATATCAGATCCTCAGAGGAGGTTTTAGATCCTGATTAACCTGACTGTTTAACAGATCACTGGATGGGAAATACCTCACATCTATCTGACCAACACCCCTTATGGTGTCTCAGTATTTTGACCTTTTATTTCATTTGTTTGACTTTTACCTCATATTTATGACCTTTTATTTTGTTATTTAGACTTTTTAACTCATAATTAATTTATTTGTTTTTATTTTCCACTTTTATATCATTTTTCTTTTACTTTTACCTCCTAAATTTGACATTTTATTAAATAATGTTAACTTTTTATCTTGAAATTTGGACTTCTACCTTAAAATTTTGACTTTCTATCCCAGAATGTTGACTGTTACCTCAAATTAAAGACCTTTTTTGTTATTTTGACTTTTATTTCTCATAGTTTTGAGTTTTACCTCATAATTATGACCTTTTCTTTCTTTTTTTAAAATTTATCTCATAATTTTGACTTTTACTTGATATTTAGTAAATTAAATTTTGTTATTTTGACTTTTTTCTCATAGTTTTGAGTTTTGCCTCATTATTATGACCTTTTCTTTCTTTTTTAAAAATTTTATGTCATAATTTTGACTTTTACCTCATATTAAGGACCTTTTATTTTGTCATTTTGAATTTCTTTCTCATCGCTTTGATTTTACCTCATTATTATGACCTTTTCTGTCCATTTTAAAATTTTTATCTCGTAATTCTGACTTTTACCTCATTTTAAGGACCCTTGATTTTGTTATTTTGACTTTTTATCACATATTTTTTGGTTTTACATCATAATTATGACCTTTATTTCATTTTTAAAACTTTTTATCTCATAATTTTGACTTTTACTTCATATTGAGTACTATAAATTTTGTTATTTTGACTTTTTTTCTCATAGTTTTGATTTTTACCTCATCCTGATGATCTTTTCTTTCTTTTTAAAACTTTTTATGTCATAATTTTGACTTTTACCTCATATTAAGGACCTTTTATTTATTTATAATGGCTTTTTGTCTCATAGTTTTGAGTTTTACATCACAATTTTGACCTTTATTTCATTTTTAAAACTTTTTATCTCATAATTTTGACTTTTACCTCATATTAAGGACCTTTTATTTTGTTATTTTGACTTTTTATCTCATAGTTTTGATTTTCACATCATAATTATGACCTTTATTTCATTTTTAAAACTTTTTATTTCTATTTTTATCTATTTTTTGACTTTTACTTCATATTAAGGACCTTTTTTCATTTGGAATTTTAATCTGATAGTTTTGAGTTTAACGTCATAATCATGACCTTTCTTTTTTTTTTTTTTCTTTTTTACTTTTTATGTCAATTTTTAAATTTTTTATCTCTTTATTTTGACTTTTAATTAAATAGTTTACTTTCAGGTCATGGTTATAACTTTATTTATCTCACAATATTTTAAATATATATATAATTACCCTAGTCTCATTTTTTGTTTTCTAGTGTCATGAATGGGCTTCCATAAGAAACACATGCTACTATAAACATTTCCTCATACCAAGGATCAGCTGCACGTCTGTTTGTCCCTCATTTTGGGTCAGAATAATAAAGCATCAACCACGATTCTCTGCAAAGACATGGCTTTTTTCTTTGAGCACCAGGAAGGATGCTGTTTAAGAGCCAGATTTCTGACTGAATGCCTCCTTGTTATGCAAGCGGATGAGTACGATTTTCCTGTTAATGGTTGACTTTTGGATCAGAACCCAGGAGAGAGTTCTTCTACCATCACAGACCAGGTCATGGAGCTCTCAGTCAGACACAGGATGTGAATTTTGTCGATTGCGTCGCTGTGTCTGCACATGTTTTCACACTCTCTCCAAAAGTGAAAACATATTCTCTCCCTTTCGTCTGGAGGCGAGCCACAGACGAGAAGCTGTTCCATCTTTGACTGTTGCACACGCCTAATTAGACTAATTAGAATTTTCTCAGCTGAAGCCTGGAGTTTAACAAGACACAAGTCTCACCCCTTTCACCCCATGCCATGATGGGTGAGAATGAGACTTTCTATTCACCAGGCAGGTAGCACATCACACATACACACAGCCCCTAATGGATCAAATTAGCGCTCTGGCACATAAACCCTGTTTTTCACTCTTTCTTCCTCTCTCCTCCTCTTCTCTCCCCTCTGTCAGAGACAATCGTCAGGTAATTAAAAATCCACATCCAGACAAAAGTTGCTTTCATTTAAGTTCATTACACCGTGTCGTTGTCGGGCTACGGGAAGAGATCTTTTTTGGAAATGCGCTGTCTTGAAACCATGGAAACTGCAGCATATAACCTCATTTTCTGCCTAATCACAGCAACAGAGACTGCTAAACATTGATTTGGACAATTATGGGGCTACATTTGCAACAAAAGCAAACAAGGCAGAGGCAATGGATGGGAAAGGTGAAGAGGGGAGGGTGGAGAGGGAGACTTAAGTGCTTACAGGGAAAAAAAAGGTTTAATGGCTGTAAAACAGCACTTTTTTCTCACTCTGCTCCTTGTAAATGTCTGCATGATGTCTTTTTTCTCAATAGGGCCGACATTATGTGGCTTAGCACTCAGCTTTCTGGCTTTTTCAACCAGGTGTTTAATGCTGTTCTGTTAACTGAAGTTTATACAAGTCTGTCATCAAATTTGTGCCGGTATTTAAACATTTCCAAACTTATCATGAAAAGAAAGAAAGGATACTGTCACTGAAATAATTCATGCAAAATTATGCTCAGAAAAACAACAATTACAGCCAATGATTTTGCTTAGATCCTCAATAGAGTCTGGCAGTGTTGTTTCAACAGGGAGAAAGTCCACTTTGGGTGGCGTCTGTGGAACAGGAAGGGCGCTGATGGTCGGGGGGTTCATGTGGTTTTTGGACCTCACTGGGGCAAACCAGGGCCATTCAAAGAGGGGAAAGAGGTTCAGTAGGCTGTTGCTGTTTCACCTTGTGTTTGCAAATCCATCCCACTGTGTCATGTCATTCTTGTAGCTTTATTTGCAGTACGTCACACATGTTACTGGATGAGACCTCCAGAGGGCACCAGAGAGCTCACTTCATATACAGCGACCTGATGTGTGGGATGTAAACTACAAACATGGAGACACTTGAGGAGGTTTCATCATGTTAATTCTGAGATCAGAACTTACTTTCCAGTAGTCTCTGTGATCAACAGTGTTAAAGGGATATTTCAGTGTTTTTGTAGTCGTGTTGTAAAATAGTAGCATTAGCCTCCAGTGATTTCAGACTCTGCCAGGGAAGCTAGGCTACACAGCGTATCAGATTTTTATCTCATATTAAGGACATTTGATTTTGTTATTTTGAATGTTTTTCTCGTAGTTTTAAGTTGTACGTCATGATTATGACCTTTTATTTCATTTTTTGACTTTTGATCAGGATAGGTCCTCCACATAATTTAATGAGTTTTCACTAAAAAGTGGGCCAAAAATCAATGCTGGCTCAATTGTATGTTATATCGAAAATTTTTAAGCACTTTAACTTTCACCCAGAAAGCGTCGTTGTTTGGCACTATTTTGCAATGCAAGCTGCGTGTCCTTCCGCCTCAGTGTGTCAGCTGTTTGGGTCTGCAGGCTTCATCAGAGGAAACAACAACAAACTACGCTAGCAGCGACAAGAGGCCGGTGCAGTCATGGCGGAAGAGCTTAGCATGGATGCTGCAAGTTTTATTGGAACTTGACAACATTTCTTTGTTAAAAACAGAACAAAACAACAGTGAGTTGTTTCCTTTTCAAAAACGACAAAAATCGTGTCCCTGTAGTTCGTGTTATTCCTCAGTAGCTGCGCAAACACACCTCGATTGCAGCTACGTCATGTGTTTTGTTGCTCTGATTGGCCCGTAAAGATGTGGCTCGTCCAATCACACTCTGAGTTTTGTTCAAATCCTCTGCCTTTTCCCAAACATTAAGTATTGAAGGTTTCCCAGCGTGTCAGGTTATTCACACGCCTCCTTGGACCCAGTTTGGCCCAAAGGATCAGTGGCAGGAACCAAATTAAATCTTGTTGCAACAAATTATTTATCAAAATCATCTTCAACTGTAAACGTTGTTACAAGTATTTTACTGCTGCTTTGGTGCAAGTGGAGCTTACCTAGTCTCAAATTATTAATACTGTTTGAGATAAACTTTTTCAGAACAAAACATTACTACAGAAAGCATCGCAATAAATTAAAGTCTTAAAAAATTATCTGAGAGGAAATGCTGAGAGTTCATCAGGTTGCTGCATCAAATGTTCAATGTCTTTGATTTCAAAAGCTTTAAGTGTCTTGTGTGCTTAAAATCAAGGAAAAATCCTGGTTATGTATAAACACAGTACATATTAAATATATGGTGCTGATTTTGGGGGCCAAACATACCCTCCTAAAGCAGCTTTAATCTCACTTCAACAACCTGGATTTTATTGCAAACACAAGGTGCTGTCTGATTGGCTGGGGCCTCTCAGGTCAAAGGTCAAAGAGTGAAAAGGATGAGGAAGGCTTTACTGTAATAACACCGGCTCATTATGGAGTTTCATTACCGTTCAGACTGGGTCAGACTTCTGTTTTGGTTGACCCTGCTTCAAAGAGGAACGGCCGTGGCGTGACCTGGGATCATAACGTGGTGATTATGAGTGGACCCACTGAGAACAATGGGGTAGGTTTAAGGAGAGGTGATAAGCTGGGCAACATTTTAACAAACTTTCTGGGCTAAATGACTCATGGGTAGAGATGTTTAGGATTAGCTTTGGTAGATTCCCTCAGATCAAACACAGACACCTTATGTTGTTAGAAGACAGCAAAGAAGTTGTTCAAAGAAACGTCATTATTAGGAGATAAAGGATAAAGTGGTAGATAAAGTGGTAGATAACCAACGTCCATGCTCTGCAAGGTAAAATGACTCTTTGGCAATGGAGTCTTTAGGCTTTGAGCAAGCTGTGTAACAATCCTGCCTAACTTTAAACACAAACGATAACATTAACAAAATGACTGAGGTAGACTAACAACTCTTATATTCTGTCATTCAAAAACAAATGTTTTTGTCAAAGCAATCTGGTCCCTTTAAAGACAGTTAAGACATGAATGTACAACAGAAAGCTACCTAATAAAGGCAGGGGTAGAACAGCGATTCTTCTGGTTCTACTGTTTCAAATGATTGTTTTTGTTGGTAGAGTCTGGGGCTTTGAAAAGTGTGACGTGCCTCTTATGCTAGTTTGGGGTAGATACTGTAGCACGGACTAACTGATGAAGGCAGTGGTAGACCAACAACTCCCATGTTCTGCTTGTTAAAATGACTGTTAATGGAGTCTGATGACTGTGATTAATGTTATGTAACAGCCATTCTGTCTAAATTGCTGCACAAACTACAACATGAGCAATCTAATCCTGAAAGGTTGCTGTAGACCAGGGGTCATCAAGTACATCTGCACAAGGGCCGGATTTAGTCTCAGCAGAAACTCTGGGGGCCGGACTGTCAAATACACAAAAATTAAAGAAATGTTTTATATTATTTTAGGCATTACCAGTGAGATCTATCCCTATTATCTATAAAGCAGCCGGCCACAAGGAGACAGGCCTGACAACAGAATAGGCCGGACCCCTGAAAATCACAGAGAATAGACCCTCCCCAGTTGTCATTTAGCACCAATATTAACCAATTTTTGACACTTTTAACCCTTTTTTGATACATTTTTCCCTCTTTTGCCTCTTTAACCCAATTTTGAAAGATTTTAACCCCATTTAAACTGCTTTTCATGCATGTTTTATCCCCTTTGTGACACTCTCATCAATTTTGGCCAATTTTCTTCTATTTTTGCCACTTCTTAACCCCTTGTCATTAAATTTTTTTCAACAATTTTTGCAACTTTAAAACCAATTTTTGCCACTTTTAACCCATTGTTAATATTTTTTGCCTCTTTAAACCCAATTTTTAAAAGATTTTTAACACAATTTAAAACACTTTTCATGCGTGTTTTACCCCCTTTGTGATACTCTTATCAATTTTTGCCACTTTTCTATTTTTCCACTTATTAACCCATTTTTATTACTTTTTTCAACATTTTTTGCAACTTATAAACCAGTTTTTGCCACTTTTAACCCATTGTTGATACTTTTGCCCCTTGTTGCCTTTTAAAATTTTTTTTTAAAGATTTTAACCCAATTTGAAACACTTCCTGCATGTTTTACCCCCGTTGTGACACTCTTTTATCCAACTTTTGCCAAGTTTTAACCCCTTTTCATTACTTTTTTAAAACATTTTTTGCAACTTTTAAACCAATTCTTCCCACTTTTAACCCATTGTTGATACTGTTTGCCCATTGTTGCCTCTTTAACATGATTTTTTGGAAGATTTTAACCCCATTTAAACCACTTTTCCTGCATGTTTTACCCCCTTTGTGACACTCTTTTATCAATTTTTCCACTTTTTAACCCCTTTTCTTTACTTTCTTGCATTACTTTTTTATCATTTGTAACACATTTTTTATACCCTTGTGCCTTTTTTCTTCTTTTACCATTTTCTTTCACCACTTTTCCTGGTCATTTTTGCAGCACTTCTGCCAAAATTAACCCTTTTGAAAATACTAATTATGATAGTAAATCTCTGAAAAAACAGATCAAATGTTAAGTAATTCTAAAACTTATTCAATGTTATTTTTTGTGGGATAGATTTAACAGCTGCAGACATTTAAAGCCAAAAGATGCTCTTAAAATCTCCTTTTCCTCCTTTTCTGAATTTAACGGACAGGGGCCGGACAGGAAGCTTTAGGGGGCCTGACATGGCCCCCGGGCCACCAGTTGATGATCAGTGCTGTAGACCAACAACTTCCATGTTTAAGTTCATGTTTGATTGGTCTAATTTTTAGAAAATGATGCTATGCAAATAAGCGCTAACATGTTCTGCAAGACAAATAAATATATTTATAAAGGAATGCAATCGCTTTCAAGTGAGAAATTTAATTTTATCCAGCTAATTGTTACACACACCGTAGTAGAGCAAACTAAGTGATCAAAGCAGAGGTAGAACAGCAACTCCCATATCTTACTTCTTAAAATCACTGTCTTAGTCAATGGATTCTCTCCGTATTTGTAACTGCAATGTAATAGCAGCTCTTCTTTATTTGGCACACTGTGACACAAGACAAGGGTAGACCAACAACTCTGCAGGTTAAAAGCACTGTTTTATAGATGGAGTCTGGTTGCTTTAAAGAAAGGTACGAATGGTTGCTTTGGCTAATTTTTGGCACACACTATACCACAAAAAATAGCCAATAAAGGCAGAGCTAGACCAGAAACTCTCATGTCTAAACTAGTGTTTAAGTCAGTGGGGTCCTGTGGTTTTGACGAGAACAGTGCAATGGCCCTTCTGGCTAGTTTTTGGTTAAATAACACAAAAAACACACCCTAGGAAGAGGTAGACCATCAACTCCTAAGTTCTGGTGGCCCTAAAGGGACTGATGTTATGGCTTTTGTGGCTTATACTATTACAGACTAATTGATAAAGGCAACAGTAGCATATAAACTGCAGCATCATTTTTTTCAGTGGTGTCTGGTGGCTTTGAATGGAAAGATTTAACAGCTGTTCTGGCTTCAAAAGGTGTGTCTCTCTTCATGTCTGGCTTTAGAAAAAGAATCCTGCTGTATTTAAAAGGTCTGTATCTATAGGAATCCATATCTATGACATTGTTACACACTATGTTTAACAATCTGAGCAATTTCACAACAGATTCAGCTCACCTTTAAATGCCCTGAAGAATAACATTGACAATTACTTCCTCACAATCTAAGCACTAAACCAAGTTTAAAATACAAGGATTTGCCCTTTAATTTAGCACTTGATGCTGAGCTCACTCAATATCCTCGCAAAGATGGGAGGACTAATGAGGATCCATGGACCAAACACTCTCAATTAAGTTATGCTAATGCAGTAATTGCAAATGCGAAGCTGTCCTGCCTCATCACTTAACCCCTGCTAACCTGTCTAAAGGTTTCCATACCAGCTTCTACTTTGGTGTGAAGATGGCTCTGTCTCTGGCATTCAATACCAGATGAATAGAGGGTGGAGAGTGAAGGGGAGGAGGATGAACATAGGCAGGGGCAAAGAAGAAAGGAGAGATCAAAATTGCCCCTCTGCCAATCAAAAAACCCAATTATCATCCTCAATCAGCGCTGGAGAGACACAAAGAGCTGCTCTCACACAATGGATCAGTGGTCTAGACCAGAACAATTACTGCATAATTAGTTCATCAGACACTCCCAGATTGATCCAACTTTGATTTGCATGAAGAAGTGGGTCGGAGAAAAGCCAGGATTTGAGCATCTGCAAGATGTTTCCCATCATGCTGGCTGAGGCTCAGGCTTTACATCCTGTTCTCAGAACAATCCCGCCAATTAAAGCAGCTTCATCAGAGGCCCAGGGAGTCAAAATATGGAGCTCTGCTGTCATGTTTGATGTTAGCGTTTAGCTTAGCGGCTGGTGTAGCTCTGCAGTCAGGTATTGTCAACAGAAGTGTTCAGGACTTTTCATGTTTTTGAGGTTTGTCGTCGTGGACCATCTGCTTGACAATTACTTTAAGCTCCAATCACAGTATTTGTTCCCAGCAGGCATCTGTGATGTTGTGTGGGTGTTTTCATGTCCATGGTATGGGTCACCTGCACATCTGTGAACAGTGTTAATACAGGACCTTTATGCTTTGTTCTAATCCTTTTCAGGGATTTCCCTGCAGGACAATGCCAAGACATCCTGTACGAGTCACAACAGCATGGCTTCACATGGCATGTACCTGTCTGCCATTAAAATATATGATCCATTATGACGCAGAAAATACAACAACAGAAACTTCCAAATTGAAGCAAGAACGGAAAGAATTTAACTTTCAATACAAGATACACTTAGTATCTTTAGTGTCATGTTTCAAAAGATAAAAATTTAACTAGTTAAACATCTTTCATTGTCTGACTACTGACATTGTAATTTCTAAATTTGGAAATCTAGACTAAATTGCACACTTGTTCAGCTTGCACATGCAAAACTGAGGTTCGAATGTAGCCGCCTCCTATTTTGAATCCTAAGGCCACAGACCAAACTACAATTTTTTTACAAGTTTGAATGTGACAGCATGGCAGAAAAATGAGTTTAAGTATCAAAGATTGGGGCTGTTTGAATGACACAGTGGGGAAAAATGTCTCCATCACCCTTTATCGCCCATTATCGGAACTTCTGCACCACTTTTTAGGGGAGATGGAGAATCCTGGAGCGTAGAAATGACTTCAGTATCCTTTGGTGAACACAGCACAGAGTGATGAAGCTCTTTTTAACCTAAATGACCTTAATCTGAATCTTTCTCCATAAGTGAAGATCCGGGTGATGAGGCTGCCTGCCGTTATTATGGAGCAGACTCTCTGCAGTGTGTGATTGTGAGACAGAGGGTGTTATTCACTTGACCGGCCTGGACTTGATCCTGAAGCGAGTGAAAGGAGCCCGCCTGATCAATGACAAGGAGGAGGTGGAAGGAGGAGAGAGTGGTCTGAACTTGTCAGGGGGAAAAGCTTCATGCTGCGCTCCTTTCAGGCAGGCTTGATGACTTTCGGGGAGAGAAAGGACGCCCTACTTTCTGTGGACTGTGAATAGGCCGTGATTGCCTGGGATACAAAGGGACGAGGGTACAGGTAATGACTGTGTGCTTTTTGACTGACGCCACCCAGCAGCGGCTACATCCAGGGCTGCTCCATCATTTGGTTTAGGAGAGCTGTTGCGATGGAGACGGCAAGTTGATTTCTGCCCTGCTCTTTTAGGGTGGGGGTGGGGGGGTGGGGGGGGGGGCTAAGAGACCAATGAGCAAAGCACCCATGTGTTCTGTCCCTCATTCTCCCCCCTTGCCCCTCAAAATAGAGTAACAAGTAGTGAAGTGAGACAACACTTAAAGCTCCTGCTAGGTCATCACTAGTCGTCAGTGGCATTTGGAAAATCAGATATGAAGAATTTCAAATACAAACTAGGGCTGCACACAGCATTGAAGGGCCCTCACACCCCAGTGCACATGGGGGTGTGCCCATGTGTGTGGCAACAGTGGAGGTTTAGCAAACCTGTGCATTGTGCTGCTGGCAGAGTGACAAAGGTGGATGCTGAATGTAGAAGTGGTCAGGGAGACACATTCTATCATGTAAAATTGCAGAAAGAGTACGCATTTTATTTTAAAGGCGCTTCTGGCGTGTTACAGTAGGGTGCGCTACAGCAAGACCATGAAATGAACATGGAAATCTGTAGGGAGGCAGACCATTATCATACATGTGAAATTTGAAGGCAATCAGATGTTTCATATGAGAATTACACCCACTTCCTGTCCAATGGCGAAGGATCAAAATGGACGACATGGCCACTGGGGCATCCGTTAATGATTCATGTCAATGTGGGGACAGATATTCAGAAGTTGAGGTCAAAATCTCAGCATGATAGGCTCAACTCAATAAAAGGAATACAGAAATGACCCATTTGCAACACTTCCTGTTTGCAGTAGGGGGCGCTGTGATAAGCTGTTTGCAGGTGGGCGTGGTCAGTGTGATTCTGTTGTCTTGCCATAACACTAAATACCATAGATTGATGTCCCCCAAAGTTACATGAGTTTTCAGTGGATAATTGTTCAAAAAATTTCCTTAATTTGAAATTCCAGTGAAGCTGGGCTTCTGGTCCAGGTGAAGGTGGACTTACTGTTGGGATTTTGACATGGGTCCATGAGGCTTTTTTGTAGGTCTGATGATGATTCATATGCAGACTGAAAATCACAGGCCTAGGATGAATGGTGTACGGGGGCTGAATTTTTTTGTGGCAACCCATAAATCACACTTCAAAAATCAATGGAGTAAATGTTCACCTGGCAGAAAGGGGCGCTGTGACAAAGTGCTGATATTGATATCAATGTATTCAGGACCATTGTGTGATTATCCATGTGACGTTTGGTGACAATTGAAAGAAGCACTAAAAAGTTATAAGGAATTATTGTGTAATTTTTATTGTAAAAAAAATTACCAAAAATAGTGTAAAGTTGGGCACCTATTATGGTAAGAAGTCACAGTTTTGATAACTTTAGATTTCCAGGTGGTCTAGTTTCTCCTGTACATTTTAGAGGATGGTCATAATGTAATTTTTTGTTCGTCTCATCATGATACATATGGGTACCAATTTTCATGCATGTAGGTGTTACCCAGGACCCTATCTCACTTTGAGTGCCCCCCAGTGGCGACTGTTTGATGGATTTGGGAAATTCCACCACCAGGTTGGTATTTTTTGTGGGGAAAATTTTGAAAAGTTTGGTGGGTTTTTTAGCATGTTAAAGGTTCCAAATTAGCGATTTCCCAGTCGGGATAATAATTATAATGGCTACCAGTTCAGTGGGGTCCTCACCGACCCTATGTAGGTGCTTGGGCCCTAATACACATTATTTCAAAGAGGAAGCCTAATTAATGGGTTATTGTAGCAGTTATAGGCTCAGCATATCAGAATCTGTCCAGTGATTTACACTAGGCTTCCTTCAGAAGGTTTCTAAAAAAATTTTTCCCCTCCATGTTGGAAAATCAAGCCTGGGTACAGCCCTGCGTCTTCTCCAAAAGTCAAGGCTATGCTACCGTGTGTATTGCAATTTCCTCTAATCCGCGGCCCATGTACCTCCACTAATTCACCAATACACGTCTTCTTTTTCCCATCTCTCTAAATCCAAACCGCACTTTCCCAAGGAGTCGTATAAATATGGATCGAGAAAAAGCAGCCCGAGCATGGAAACCAACTCCCTGCTCTCTCTCTCTCAGCTCTCGAGTCGATGGCGGGGTTAAGTCCCGGCTTACGGCTGCTTCGTGTAGACTGCACCAAGGCTGAGGATGAAAGGAAGCGCTATTTCTGTCCAGCTCTCCTTTGTAATTAGGGACCAATCCATACGGCAAAGTTTCTCAACCAAGTCTACAATTCTACCGAACCATAATTCACTTAATTACTCCGAGACGCCTCCTTGATTCAGTCGATATCAAAAGGAGCTTTTCTGGAGGAGAGGTAGGGAATGATAGTAATTTTGAGGCTCCTGTTTCGCTGCTGTGAGGAGCAATAAACTGATTACAGCTGAGAGCTTGTCAGATATGTCTGTTGTGCCTTTTTCACTCGGTGACAGGGTGATTTAAAAAGTGAGGACTTAAGTGAAGGAACACTCTGAATGCTACAAAAGCTTGTATTGATCCCATCTTTCTGTCTGCTTGATATCCTTCTGCTATTGTGTAGACCTGGAATAGGTGCAATTTACTCTAAATTGATTGAAAAAGTGAATTTGAAATGAAAAATTGAGATAGAGACAGAGCTGCAGCCAGATCATGCTTTTAGAGAAAAATAAATCAGATTCAAGAGATCAGAAGCTTGAGTTAAAAATCAACCCAACCCAAAGGCTGTAAATATGATTGTCAAGCCTTAAATTTGGCTTTTAGGTTATTGCCATGTTGGTTTTCTGACCATTTGTGAAAGGAGAAGAACTGCCTAATTTTTAATGGAAAATTAAATTATTTTTTTTATCTTCAGGTCCACAGCTCAGATCTGTGATCTGTGATCCCCATCATCCCATCATCTCAAAGGTGTTCCTCCTGGATCAGATGGATGCCCTGTAGGAAGTTCATGGATCTAAATGTGTTCCCCAGCTCAACAAATACAGCAGGGGTGTCAAACTCAATCACAGTAGGGCCTGGATTCTGAATTTGAGTCTCACCTGACGGCCTAACAGGGTCAACATTTAACCATTGAGTGTCAACCCAAATGATTTTGAGATTAAAAGGTCAACATGATAAGTTAAAAACTCAAAATCAGAAATAAAAAGTCAAACTTACAGTCGCTAGGAAAAGCATGTGAACCCTTTGAGATTTCTTGGATTTCTGCATAAATTGGTCATCAAATGTGTTCCAATCTTCATCTAAGTCACAACAATAGACAAACACAGTCTGCTTAAACTAATACTGCACAAAAAATGACATGTTTTCATGTTTTTATTGAACAAAACATGTAAACATTCACAGTGCAGGGTGGAAAAAGTATGTGAACCCCTAGGCTAATGACTTCTCCAAGAGCTAATTGGAGCCAGGAGTCAGCCAACCTGGAGTCCAATCAATGTGATGAGATGGGATGTGTTGGTTAAAGCTGCCCTGCCCTATGAAAAACACACCTGTTCTTAAGAAGCATTGCCTGATGTGAACCATGCCTGGCACAAAAGAGCTCTCAGAAGACCTACGATCAAGAATTGTTAACCTGCATGAAGCTGGAAAGGGTTACAAAAGTATCTCTAAAAGTCTTGATGTTCATGTGTCCACGGTAAGACAGACTGTCTACAAATGGAGAAGGTTCAGCACTGTTGCTGCTCTCCCTAGATGTGGTCGTCCTGTAAAGATGGCTGCGAGAACACAGCACAGAATGCTCAATGAGGTGAAGAAGAAGAATCCTAGAGTGTCAGCTAAAGACTTACAGAAATCTCTGGCACATGCTAACATTTGTGTTGACAAATCTACAATAAGTAAAACATTAAACAACAATGGAGTTCATAGGAGGACACCATGGAGGAAGCCACTGCTGTCCTAAAAAACCATTGCTGCATGTTTGAAGTTTGCAAAAGAGCACCTGGATGTTCCACAGCACTACTGGCAAAATATTCTGTCCATTGATGAAACAAAAATTGAGTTTTTTGGAAGGAACACACAACGCTATGTGTGGAGAAAAAAAAGACACAGTACACCAACATCAAAACCTCATCATAACTGTGAAATATGGTGGAGGGGCCATCATGGTTTGGGGCTGCTTTCCTGCCTCAGGGCCTGGACAGATTGCTGTCATTGATGGAAAAATGAATTCCCAATTTTATCAAGACATTTTGCAGGAAAACTTAAGACCATCTGTCCACCAACTGAAGCTCAGCAGAGGATGGGTGATGCAACAGGATAACGACCCAAAGCATAGAAGTAAATCAACAACAGAATGGCTTCAACAGAAGAAAATACGCCTTCTGGAGTGGCCCAGTCAGAGTCCTGACCTCAACTCGATTGAGATACTGTGGCATGACCTCAAGAGAGCGATGCACACCAGACATTCCAAGAATATTGCTGGACTGAAACAGTTTTGTAAAGAGGAATGGTCCAAAATTCCTCCTGACCGTTGTGCAGGTCTGATCTGCAACTACAGGAGACGTTTGGTTGAGGTTATTGCTACCAAAGGAGGGTCAGCCAGTCATTAGCCTAGGGGTTCTCGTACTTTTTCCACCCTGCACTGTGAATGTTTACATGTTTTGTTCAATAAAAACATGAAAACATGTCATTTTTTGTGCAGTATTAGTTTAAGCAGACTGTGTTTGTCTATTGTTGTGAATTAGATGAAGATCGGAACACATTTGATGACACATTTATGCAGAAATCCAAGAAATCTCAAAGGGTTCACATGCTTTTTCTAGCGACTGTATAATTTTTAGAAGTAAAACCATGACATTTAAAATCAAAGTAATGTTTCTGACTCAAAGCTGGCACCATTTGATCCAGATCTGGCTCAAATCAGGCACAGTTTAATCCAGATCGGGCTTAATTCGATCCAGATCTGGCTCAAAGCTGGCACAGTTTTTCCCAAAGCTGGCACAGACTGTGCCTATAGGCCCAACGTGACAAAAAAACTCTTGGGTGGACCTGTTTTCCGAACGGAAAATTAGAGCACATCCAACCCATGTCTGGTCCAGTCACTTTATGCCTTTTATGTAATATTATAAACTAGGGCTGGGACTTTATCGTGTTAATTAAGATGAATTAATTACAGAAAAAATAATGTGATAAATAAAATAACACATTTAATCTCAATTATTTTTACACTCCAAACAGCGCGGAACGTTTCTCGTTGCATGAGTTCCCAGTATACCCATAATACTGGTGCACAGGACACAACACAACAAACACCATGGAAACCAATGAGAAGTCATTGCTGGGTTTGATAATTTAGTTTTAAAAACTACTGGATGGACACCTGGATAAAAGCACAGTTGTGTGCAAATTGTGCAAGAAAGAATTTGCCTATCACCGGAGCTCTTCTAGCCTCCGATGCCCCCTCAATGCCAAACATGCTGTAGCTAGCACAGACAACGTTCCTAGTTCGAGCAGGCAGTGTGCCAATCCACACTCGATAAGATGACTGGGTTCAGAGCCAAAATGAGTAAGTCCACGACTGACAAATCAACAAACTCACTGGCAAAATGGATTGAAGTGGACTGTCGACCACTCTCAGTGGTAGAAGATAAGGGGCTAGAAGTGGTGCTACAGATAGCGTCGTCTGAACCAAATTATGAACTGCCATGCAGAAAGAAAATTTCAAACAGTGCAATCATAATATTCCTTATTCATATTACACTTCATGTTAACACTCAGTGATGAAAATCAACACGATTTTGTTGTTTAAGCTCATTTATGTGTCTTTTCATTGATTCAGTCATATACCAAAATCCATTTCAATTGAAAAATGTTGCTTCTTGTGTCAAATATTGACATGTGATTAATTGAGATTAATTAATTACAAAGCCTCTAATTAATTAGATTAATTTTTTTAATCGAGTCCCACCACTATTGTAAACATATTTTATCAAAGTTGACATACATATCTGCCAAAACAAGATATGGCCCTCTATTTATAATTTTCCCTTCTATTTTGGCTGGCAGATGCCTGCAGCTCACTAAAAAAGGAAGACGAGCCTTCTATTCTCTTGCAGGTATGTCTGACAACATTCACGCTGAAATGAAAATCAAACTGTGATGCTGCTGTGACGCTGCTGAGATGCTGCTGAGACGCTGCTGAGACACTGCTGTGACGCTGCTGTGACACTGCTGTGACGCTGCTGAGACAGTGCTGTGACGCTGCTGTGACACTGCTGAGACGCTGCTGAGACACTGCTGTGACGCTGCTGTGACACTGCTGTGACGCTGCTGAGACACTGCTGTGACGCTGCTGTGACACTGCTGAGACGCTGCTGAGACACTGCTGTGACACTGCTGAGACGCTGCTGAGACACTGCTGTGACGCTGCTGTGACACTGCTGTGACACTGCTGAGACGCTGCTGAGACACTGCTGTGACACTGCTGAGACGCTGCTGAGACAGTGCTGTGACGCTGCTGTGACACTGCTGAGACGCTGCTGAGACAGTGCTGTGACACTGCTGTGACACTGCTGTGACGCTGCTGAGATGCTGCTGAGACGTTGTTGTGATGCTGCTGAGACACTGCTGTGACGCTGCTGTGACACTGCTGTGACGCTGCTGAGACAGTGCTGTGACGCTGCTGAGACACTGCTGTGACGCTGCTGTGACACTGCTGTGACGCTGCTGAGACAGTGCTGTGACGCTGCTGTGACACTGCTGTGACGCTGCTGAGACACTGCTGTGACGCTGCTGTGACACTGCTGAGACGCTGCTGAGACACTGCTGTGACACTGCTGAGACGCTGCTGAGACACTGCTGTGACGCTGCTGAGATGCTGCTGAGATGTTGCTGTGACGCTGCTGAGATGCTGCTGAGATGTTGCTGTGACGCTGCTGTGACGCTGCTGAGACACTGCTGTGACGCTGCTGAGATGCTGCTGAGATGTTGCTGTGACGCTGCTGAGATGCTGCTGAGACACTGCTGTGACGCTGCTGTGACGCTGCTGAGACACTGCCACCATGCACCCCGTCTGAAACAGCCATAAGTGTTGACACATTTTCAGTGACAAGAAAGGGACTCTATATTCAGTTTTAAACTCAGTGCCATAGCAGTGTTTATCAGTCACTAAGTGAGAAATTTGTCTGATCTGTAGTTTCTGTTGTTATGTTATTCACAATAAACCTCTAATATTCCCCAAACCAGCCTCTAGACTGAAAATACCACAGACCTCCATCCAGGAATGATTTTAGATGTATTTATCACAGAAAGTAATTAAACCATAATAAAAAAGTTCATATTCTGCCATTTAAAGATAAAACTATCATCTTGAGACCCCATGAAAGGTTCTTATTGGCCTATGACAGTCCCAGGACTCCACTTTGAGAACTACTCTAATAAACCTTGACACAAAGTAGAAGATAAATCACATGTTGAAACCTTATGATCAAAAAAAGAGGACTGAGCCTCTAAATTCACTTTGTCTTAAAACTTATTGCTCCTCTTGCCAGCTAGTTATGTTCAATTCTGCTGTTAGCTGGACATTTTAGTATTGGGCCAAATGGAGATTAATTCACTTTTGGAGCCAGCCTCTAGTGGTTACTAGAGGAACTGCTGTTTTTAGTACTTTTGTGTTTCTACAGCTTTCTGCCACTTGATTCCACTCAGCAGGGAGCAATAAACAGAGAAATTCCCTAAATGTATATCCACTTAGTTACATGAACCTTGGAGATTTTTGCGACCTCTCTACAGGATCCTTGCTGGGACAAAAAGCAGGGTGCCACTTACCTCCTGGAAACCCTTTGAGCTTTTTCCCCTCTAAGCACAGAGGGAAGACGCCAGGTCTGACTTGAAAGCCTCTCTCTGCAGGGCTGAGATTAGAGGCCATTCTTCTCTGTTTCCACTCGTGTAGGGAGCACGCCAGCGGTCACCGCGGTCCTGATGTAACACGCCGTCTCCAGCGTCTTTGAAGTGGGCTGGATAAGCCGGCCTTGGAATGATGGTGAGTTCAAAGCGGTCCAGGGAGGGATATTTTTTTTATAAACAGAGGAAGAAATCCAGCTCTTCCTCAGATCATTTCCTGCTTCATTTCCCACCGTGTCAGCAGACAGTGAGCCAAGGAGGAGGAAAAGGAAAATCCTCGAAGGTTTGGAGGCGTTTGAGTGACTGAGACATTTAGGTCGTGTTAGAAGGACAAAGAAAAGGAAATCCCTCCAGCGTTTCTTCATTTGAACATCTCTATTGCTCTGATTTTGAGACTTGAGGCTCATTTGTGCCCTAAGTTTGAAACACACATGGATACGGATGAAGCTTTCTGTCTGTACACACATGTTTCTGCACACGTGCTCACAGCTTTCAAATACAGACCAAACATTGCAATACCACTGATAATTCTGGGGCCAGCAATGAGCCATGCAGTACATCAGTGACTTTGGTATGGGAGACTGGGATTTGAATCCAGCAGTTAGTATCCAGTGTGGGCCCTTTGGTCTACTACCTGCCTGTGAGAGCTATACCGGCTCGAACAGGTGTTTGAGAATCAGGGCAACCTGATGACAACAGGACTACCAAACAAGCAGAGAACATAGAACTGCTGAAATGCAGTGGTAAGGGGGCACTATGATGATGTTTGCATGATGGTGTGCAGGTGAAGATGGCTAATTTAGGCGTGTGAGTATTCATCACATCAGTGCGGATGATGCCAAACAAAGCCTAGCACTGGGGAAGTTTAGAGCTACTGAAAACTATGTAGGGAAATCTTGGCCAGGACACTCTTGAAAAGGAGATTTTTAACCCCAATGAGGTCGTCCTGGTTAAATAAAAGTTAAATAAAATCAGTGGTATGGAAGGACTCTGAATTAGTCATTGCTGCAGGGTATAAAGAAAATGAAACTAAGGCAATGACATTTTATTCAAATACATGTACTTTATGTTTTTTCTCCTTTTTGTAGCTAATAAAAGCCTCCATTTTTCTTGGAAAGCCCTCCACTCTTCTTGGAAGGCTTTCCACAAGATTTTGGAATGTGTCTGTGGGAATTTGTACCCATTTATTCTGTAGAGCATTTATGAAGTCAGGCACTAATGTTGGATGATAAAGCCTGGCCCAAAATCTCTGTTCCAGTCCATCCCAATGGTGCTCAATAGGGTTGAGATCCATCCATCCATCCATCCATCATCCATCCATTCATCCATCCCTCTATCCATTCGTCCATCCATCCATCCATCCATCCATCCATGGAAATTTGTGTTTGGTAGATGATCTCTCTGTTGTAAAAATGCTTCTTGGCAATAAATCTTATACCCCAGGAAAGCCTGTTGGTGCCACATTTGTAAGGAACATGCATTTTTGGGATGAGCAGCAGAGCTGAGTATGTGGGATGTGCCCATGAAAAAAATGGCCAAATGTTTTCTTCCAATGCCAAACAGATTACAACAAATCTGTTACATATTTTTTTATTTTATTATAGCCTGCATATATAACCATATAGCATATAGCCACATATAAAAATGGAAATCCTTGAAGCACATCATAATGAATCCACACAAACTGTGTAGGTTTATATATTATAATACCAAAAGTATTTGTTCACATGCCTTGACTCACATATGAACTTATGTGACATCCCATTCTTAATTTGTAGGGTTGTAATATGACGTCGGTCCACCCTTTGCAGCTATAACAGCTTCAACTCTTCTGGGAAGGCTTTCCACAAGGTTTAGGAGTGTGTTTATGGGAATTTTTGACCATTCTTCCAGAAGTGCATTTGTGAAGTCACACATTGATGTCGGACGAGAAGGCCCGGCTCTCAGTCTCTGCTCTAATTCATCCCAAAGGTGTTCTATCGGGTTGAGGTCAGGACTCTGTGCAGGCCAGTCAAGTTCATCCACACCAAAATCTCTCATCCATGTCTTTATGGACCTTGCTTTGTGCACTGGTGCACAGTCGTGTTGGAAAAGGAAGGGGCCATCCCCAAAGTGTTCCCACAAAGTTGGGAGCATGGAATTGTCCAAAATCTCTTGGTATGCTGAAGCATTCAGAGTTCCTTTCACCGGAACTAAGGGGCCAAGCCCAGCTTCTGAAGAACAAGCCCACACCATAATTCCCCCTCCACCAAACTTTACACTTGGCACAATGCAGTCAGACAAGGACCGTTCTCCTGGCAACTGCCAAACCCAGACTGGTCCATCAGATTGCCAGATGGAGAAGCGTGATTCATCACTCCAGAAACTGGTCTCCACTGCTCTAGAGTCAAGAGGCGGCGTGTTTTACACCACTGTGTCAGACGGTTTGCATTGCACTTGGTGATGTATGGCTTGGATGCAGCTGCTCGGCCATGGAAACTCATTCCATGTAGCTCTCTACCACTGTTCTTGAGCTAATCTGAAGGCCACGTGAAGTTTGGAGGTCTGTAGTGATTGACTCTGCAGAAAGTTGGCCACCTCTGTGCACTGTACACTCAGAGGTGGCCAATGTGAATAATTTTGGCAATATCGTGTATATCTCATAATCATATTGTGTATTCTTGTAAATGTTTTCCTGCCTCAGTTGTATATTTGGCATTTTTCCCTGAATATTTGATGATGATTAAGAGAGTATAATGCCCTCTGAGCTGTGTTGTCATGGTTGATTGATGCTGTCCATGATGCTGATCATGGACTTCACCATGCTCTACGTCCTGACTGAGGTCTCAGACCCTTTGTGTATCTCCAGGATATCAAGTTTGAGTGTTCTTTCATCGCTCACTTTACCATGTAACTACACTATCAGGTGCCGCTGCAGGTCACAGGTATGCCATGATGTTGTGTGTGTCGTTATGTGCAAAGGCAGGCGAGGGTATGCTGAATGGTGAATACTCGCACATGAGGAAGAGTGCAGCGTAAAGGAAAGGAGAGGAACAGCTGTGTGGTTTCCCTTTATTTGCACACAGTCTGTCTCACCTTCTTCATGCAGCCTAATCAGAAACAGCCTGTCCTACAGTCACAGCAAACATGACTTCTTTTTCTCCTGAGCCAGCCCAGCAGCCCACAAACCCACCGGGAAATCCTGGTGTCCATGTACGTCAGTAAGCCTCTGATGGAGACCCATACCATGGAGCACCAGCTGAGCTTACATTAATGCCAGTGGTATGGCAAACATGTCAGAATTTTAAGCTGCAGGTTATTAGTTTTATCAGGATTCATTCATGATCACTTGCTAAGCATTTGTGGCAATCATACTGGACTTTTTTCACTGTGTAAGGATAAATTTTGGCCCGGTGATTGCAGAAGATGAGAAGAGGAAAAACTTAACTGTAGTCTATCCAGTTACTGAGATATTTCTGTTAAAGTGCAGCGCCATCCATAGTGTTGAGCTGACCACTAGTACGGCTTAAAAAACAGATATTTTCCATCATGTTTTCCTGCTTCTTCCCTGCCCTATCATGCACCTCTGCCTCCTATAAGCTGGATCATGCTGCTGTCATCATTTAGCCTCCTCAATCACTGCAGAAAGTGCTGACAGTCAAAGAACAGCAGGACTGAGCAGAGCAGCCCATAGAGGAGGAATCCGAGTCTGACCTTGACGTCAGGCAGCCAAACAGCTGGAGTCCAGGCATGCTCGCCAGGCGTCGACTGCCCTGGAAACAGTCTGGAAGTTAGAAAAACATGCTAAGTATCACATGTAGGTAAGTGAATTATACAAAACCCGGGAGACTTCCATGCATTTGGCTGCCAAAATGGAAAATGTTTCACGTCTTCTGTATCACCTTACACACATTTCCTTCTAATTCGGTTTGACGTGTTTGATATCTTTGGAAACTTGTGGATGTTGACGAGAATTCAAAATGAAGTTCAGTGGGTTTGATCAAAGCCTGGCTGCGCACCAGATGCTCGATCTGTGTAGGTTGTAGGAGGTTAAACCAAAACTGAGCTGGCAAATCTTCCAAACTGGAAACAAAACTGTTCGATAATCATACAAGTGTTATTTTTGGGGATGCTCTAGAGCATGAATAATGAGGGGGAGCTGGATGACGCTCAGATACACACAGGGCAGGGATTTAAGAAGGAATAGACAAGCTGTACAGTTATCAACACCAACATCCCTATTATGACTCATGCAATATGAAATGCATGTAGGTGCAATGATGGGAGTTAGGTGGGGAAGTTGTTCCAACCCTGATCTGCCATCAGACAAGAGGAGTGACGCAGCACTGCTTTTATCAGCTGTTAGCATTGGAAGTACAGTGGTGGAGGAGAGGAGTAAATTGTTTTCTATAGTAGCGTGTAGAAATCTTGTAGACAAGGGCTGAGCTTGAGGCCTAATAACCTCGAGATTTGAGTTGAAAAATCTAAGGAATCCATCTTTGAGCCAGACTGGACATTAGTGCAAATTTTAAGGAAAGCCCATCGAAGCTTTTGTGAAATATTGCGCTCATAAGAATGGCTCAGACAGTCAGCTATAGAACGACTCAGCATCTGGTTGGATATGCTTCCTGGTCTGCCTGCTCTTGTTGGTTACAGGTTGTTTGCAGTCTGAATGCCTGATGGGGGTCAGGAGGTGGAGGACAGCTGTAAGGATGAATGGGAACAGAGGGAAGTTAGTAGTTTACAGCAGTGGTTCTCAACACTGGGGTCGGGACCCCCTTGGGGGTCGCCAGACACTAAGAGGGGGTCACCAGATGCCTTAAAAAAAAATGTAGAATATTTTTTTAATGATATCAAACTGTATATTTTAGCCATTTTGATTATAACGCATGATATGCATGGGATTTGTTAAATATAAAATAAAAAAATTTGATGAGTAGCATCCTGAATGACTGTTCCCTCATTTAGGAGCTGAAAAGCGTGTCAAATTGTAATGAGGTTTTTGTATTAAAAATATTTTAGTGCCACTGTTTAACCACTTTAACCACCAATTTTTGCTCAGTCTGGACACTTTCTTGCCACTTTTTACCCATTTTTGCCAATTTACACCAATTTTGCCTGATTTCAACCAGTTTTCACCATTTTTTTCCCACCACTTTAAAACATTTTAACATATTGTTTGTTGGTCAAGTTTTGCCTATTGTTGCTTCTGTTGGCCCATTATTAGAACTATTAGCCCCTTTTACCACTTTTGACACCCACTTTTGCCCATTTTAACCACATTTCACCATTTGGGATGCCAATTTTTGCCAGTTTAACCATTTTCTGCCAATTTTGGATTATTTTTCTACCTCAGTTATCCCATTTTTGCCAGTTCCAACCACTTTTTTCCACTTTTGAATGCCCTTTCAACAAATTTTCCATGTGTTTTTCAACTTTAACCCGTCACTGCTACTTTTAAAATCCCATATCACCTCTTTTTCCACCAATTTTGGCCATTTTTAACCAATTTTATCCCACTTTAATTATTTTTTTAAGAAAATTGGTTTACATCTTTATGAAGGCTATATACTAAAGCACAGATGAATAAGTTAAGATGTTTGGGGTATTTGTTGCTTTGATAAGAGTAGTTATGGCTTAACTTAAACATGGGCCCCAAGTTTGACCATTTTTGAATGTGCATGTGTTCAACCACCCTCAGATACAGGGGGGTCCCTGGTCTCTGGCACCTTTATTCTGCGGGTTGCAGGCTAAAAAAACCCTGGTTTATAGCTCTTAATAGACCCGTATGCTGCAATTATCATCAGAAAATTTCTACATGCATTGAGTATGATCCCTACACTTTACAAAAAGTGATCGTTAACCACGGTTTACCTCGGTCTTGCAGACCTTCACGCATCTAGCATCGTCCATCCAGAAGAAAGGAGACTTGAGGAGCCCATACTAGGCTAAGAGACTAGCACCGAGTACACCTTGGGTGAGCGACTAAGTAAGGATTTCAAGTTCACAAACAAATCTGTGCTCATCTGAGTGCCAGTTTCCTTTCCTCCATCATTTGTTGTTAATCCACATTTTAGAAACCAAACCAGTGAAGAAGAATTTGGGAAGAGATGAATGGGACAAGCAAGACTTTATAGATATCAGCAGAGAAAGTACTGGTAAGGTCAGAATTTAATGAGAAAAACTTTACTGACCCAAAACAGACTGGGTCAAAACATGAGCGTCGTGTGACACCACTCACCCTAGAGGCTTTTTTCATTCCTGCTTTTTTGGCCTGAATATGTCCTTACTATCGGGACACAAAAGTAGCTTAAGAATGTTTTTATTTTCACACTTTGAACTCTTGGCATAATCATGGACAGCACTAAACATGGCCTCTATGCAAAAATCATTTCTTGTCTATCTGGGGTTCTGCACCGACAAACCTGTTGCAGGGATTCAATTGGAGGCAGTCTGCTCTGGGATGTGGATGTCAGAATTTGATGTCAGTGAATAAACAGGCAGATGGAGCAGAGGCTGTGACCTTCCTGCACAATTGTGCAGAGTTGTCGACATGTTTCTACTGTCTTTAAAGCTTCGTCTTCCAACCAGTTAGATTTTGGTTAGACTAGAATTAATCAACCATCCAACTACAAATCTCCCCTCTGGAAGGATTTTTCAAAGGGTGTGTTTTCAGTGACGTAAATGCTCAGAGAACCCAGCGAAAAACTTGTTCTCATTAAAACTCACAGCATGTAAGCTAGGCCAGCTGTGTCACTGCAGGTAAAGGAGAAAATATTCCTTTTTAATTTTGGCTGACCATCCCCTTTAGATAAAGTGTTCTCTACAACATTAAGCAAAGCAACCCCTTGAATATTTCCATCTTGGTTTGATATTCCAACGCTGACTTCTTAGCACTGAGTGTTCCGTAGGAGTCGGTTCGCTTACAGGAAAGGAGCTCTGCCTTCAGGGGAAGCAGAAGTTACTGACTTAACTCCCTGTTGCTGCACTGTAAGTTGCAAATCCAAGTTGCCCTTAGCTTGCTGCCCTAAAGCATAAAAAAATACTGCTCCAGATGGGGTCTGATCCTTCAGCGTGGTACCCAGTGACCACCTGCACCAGTGGAGCCTGTACTGCGCTTTATGCATTTGATCCAGCATACATTTCCTCCTCTCCACTGGCTTGTCAAATTGCCTGCTGGAGGTAAAAATGGAGGAGCCTGAGCTCTTTTTTTTTTTTTTAAACACACAGACAAAAAAAAAGACCCACAGGTTGTCTGTCCGTGTCTAACTGACAGGTGTCTAAGGCTGAGAGTATGTGTGGTCGCACGACAGATCCTGCTAATCCGGTGTGTCCCAGAGGACAGGCAGTGTGACTGGGTAATTGGCCACTGACTGAGTAGGCCCACTCTGGAGGCACTGCTTATTGAACCACTGTCAGAGAGAAGGAGAGGGCGAGCGAGGAAGAGGAGAGGTGGAGGAGGAATAACGAGGATGAAGAAGAAAAACGCAGAAGAAGAGGACAGAAAGGAGTAATACGAACTGGAATAAATAAAAAAATGAGTAAGAATGAAAGAACAGGTGGAAATAAAAAGAATAAGAGAGCAGAAGAAATAATAAAAAGTGAGAGTGGGGAATTTTTGAGCGACCCTGAAGGCGTCGTCACTGAAATGTGACACTTTCATGATTACACTGGACCTTGTTTTTTTGGCAAAGGGTGGATTAATCTTAAAAGGATGAGGCAGAAAAAGAGGGAGCGATGGTAATGGAAGTGTAGGTTAATACTTCCCTCCTCCAGTCGGCTGCCTAACAAATTGCCTTGTAAAAGCAGCAGCGATGGATAAATAAAGAATAAAAAAATAGATCCCTCCGGCAAATTGGCTGTCATTGGATTATCCCCTATAAAGTGGGATTTGTGTGAGTGTTTGTGTGACCGCTTTCTTGCATCATATAGGCCTAGGCGTCTGCTCAGTGTGATGCTAGTATCAGGCCTGGGCAGAAAGGGCAGCAGGCGAGAGAGGATTGGATGAGCGATCATTGCTTCATCGGCTCCATTAAACACACCAATGGCCTGTAAATCAGGCTTCCACGGATACACACACCATACACACACCCGGAGACAAACAGTGACAGAGCGTATCATGATGTAGGAGTTGGAAAAGTTATGTAAAGTTTACCTATTTGGTTGTTTGTGTATGAAAGTACTGAAGACACTAAATGGCATTTACAACTCATAAATCTGCTGTACGATGTGAGGTCAAACTTTGAGACTATTTCGTCCAGATAAAATCCTTTAGATCTGAAGAACTGACCCTACTGGGCTCTCTGATCTGGGTCCCAGAAAGACCCAGAGAATGGGCCCTCCTCAGTACTGATTTAGTGACATATGAACATATATGCATATGTGATCAAGCTGTTGGGTTCTGATGTTGAAACTACTTATTCATGCCACTCTTTAACCAGTTAAACTTTCACTGGTTCTGCCCATTCCCCCCCCCCCCCCCCTTTTTTCCATATTTATCCCATTTCTGCCACTCTTGAACCACTTTTCACAATTTTCTCACCCATTTTTGCCCTTTGTTGCCTTTCTTGACCCACTTTTGCCTCTTGTGATTAAATTTTGCATCTTTTAAACCACTTTTCACCATTTTTTGACCCATTTTGCCTGTCTTGACCCCAGTTTGCCTGTTTTAGCCATTTTTGCCACTTTTTAACCAAATCTCACTATTTTCCCCACCTTTTTTGCCATTTTTTGCATTTCTAACCCATTTGTGTATTGTTATACAATTTTAACCACTTTATAACCATTTATTTTACAATTACCTCCCCCCATTTTTGCCTTTGTTTACCCACATTAGCCCAGTTTTCTTCCCATTTTTGCCACTTTTTATTTTTTACCACTTTTTGACATTTTCCAGCCCCTTTTTGCCTTTCTTGACTTACTCTTGCCTCTTTTTACCCATTTTAGCTACTTTTTAACACTCTTCACCATTTTCCCCACCCAATATGCCATTTTTTAAATTTCTAACCCATATGTCTATTTTTATGCCACTTTTTAAACAATTTTCACTATTTTTCACCTATTTGCCCATTGTTCCTTTCTTGGCCCATTTTGTCTACTTCTATGCCATTTTTAAACATTTTTCACTATTTTTCCCCTATTTGTCCATTGTTTCCTTTCTTGGCCCATTTTGTCTATTTCTATGCCATTTTTAAACATTTTTCACTATTTTTCCCCTATTTGCCCATTGTTTCCTTTCTTGGCCCATTTTGTCTATTTCTATGCCATTTTTAAACATTTTTCACTATTTTTCCCCTATTTGTCCATTGTTTCCTGTCTTGGCCCATTTTGTCTATTTCTATGCCATTTTTAAAACACTTTTCACCATTTTCCATCTCAGTTTTGCTCCTTTTTGCCTTTCTTGACTAACTGCTGCCTCTTTAAACCAAGTCAAGCTACTTTTAACCACTCTTCAACATTTTACCCACCCATTTAGCCTCTTTTTCCTCGACCCAATTTAGTCTATTGTTATCCCATTTTAGTCATTTTTTAACCATTTTTTTTTACCACTTTCTCAACCTATTTTTTTTGCCCTTTTGCCTTTATGACCTACTTTTGCATCTTTTAATCAATTTTTGCCACTTTTTAACCACTTTTCACCATTTTCTCACCCCCTTTTTCTATTTCTTCATGCAAAAAAAAGGGCAGTTAATTCAACTCTGTTCTCTGGCATTCCTGATGTTTGTGCACATCATGCCATAACTATAAGGGCCGACATTACTTTCCAAATATTTTAGTCACTTTGCCCATCCATATTGTTTACATTAGTAGAAAAAAAGAGGTAATTTCAGTTTAAGAAGGGGGTTTACATTTAGAAGTAGGCTATACTAGAGCAAAAAGAAAGTAGTTTTTTTTGTTTATTTGATAAGAGGGATTACTATTCAGGTCATATTTAAATAGTTAGCACAACTTAACTTTAGAATGGTCCATGATTTTGCTGACCTCCATGGGCCCCCCATGTGGCTGGGCCCCCGTCATCCCCCCTTATGGGTGGTTGTGATGGCCTCTGATTGGTCTGCTGATCCATCAGTCAAAGATTCCCTCTTATAGCAACCACCAAGCTACTTCAGCTACTACAGAGCGACTTTGGACAAGCTTTCGTCTGGTGCCAAGCCTTTTCAGTTCATGCTCCACAGATACGAAGGTTGATTGGTTAGTAGTGTAGGAAAACTCCTGATAGACTTTGTCAGTCACAGTCAACAGTGGTGCGAGGTTCTCCACTCTGTGAATGACTGTCATCAAACAGCCCAACAGTACACTGACTATGCTCATACATGTGCAGTAGAGGGCCAAGTGGCAAAACATTCTGTCTGTGTGGGAATGAATGAAAACAGAAGGTGATGACTGAACATAAATCCTGCTGATGGAGGAACTGTAGGCCTCAGCAGTGCTACTCTAAACCTGAACCCACCAGTTCTGTTATGTCTTCATGTACAAAGCCTCCACCAGCTCATATCTCTATAAGAATGCAACAGTTAGTGTTTCTGTTTAATATTCTGTCCTCTTTAAGACAAGCTGCCCTCCAGCTGATCCCAAAGTGAACAGTGTTTTTGCCAAAGCCTGACTCAGCACCTTTATGTTGTTATCTGATATCCTCTCACTCCTCCAGCTCCCCTCAGAGAAAGCAGCGCTGCAGAATCAAAGGCTTGTCATCTTTGAGAAAGTTGAGCCAGGTTAGTGAAAACATAAAAGGACAAGAGAAGAAGAACCAAAAGGTCGTGTCATGGTCAGAGGAGGAAAATGTGTAGAAAAATCAATAAAACACTTCAGAGTCAACAAATGTGGGCGGTCAGTGGCATGATTCAGGCTCATTAGCCGAGAGTTTGACTCAAGTGTTTGACCTTCTAGCACCACGCTTTGCTCTGGCGTTTTTAGCCTGAGTGGAGGAATTTTTGAGGGATAATGAGCTGTGAAGAAACTGCTCACTTTAGCTGTGTAATTAAGACAAATCCAAGCACAGTAAAGCAAACCAAACTCGATGAGGAAACTGGAAAAACAAACATTTTTGTCAACACATTACAGGAAGAAGCAATATTGGAGCTGCATTTTCCTTCAGGGAGGGAATAGACTTTGTGTTTCTGCTGCTAATATTCTCTGAAAGAAAAGCAATAAGAGAGAGGAAAGTCCCCGTGAGTTTTCCTCCTTCCTTACAGTCATTTAAAATTAAATTTAAATGACTGATGGCGGCCAATCAATGGCAGTAATTTCAGCAAATGATGCAGCGCCGTTTCAAACTGTAGTAAAAGTATTGATTCAGCTGCAGCCTGCAGTCACACATTTATCTTCCATTAAAAACAATCCCTTGTAATTACCTTAAACTGCTTTTTAGTATCATGGCAGGAGGAATTAGCCGCGGCTACAGTGTGCAACAAATTACACCTCATTAAAATAAAATATATTAATGTATGCACTCTTCTCCTGCTCCCGGAGATTTGGAATAAAATTCAGTAATGTATGCGCTCATTTTCAATTCCCGGCAGTTCCTTCAAATTACAGCAAGCTTAAAGATCTGCCTTTACAGTTCAGGCTGCAGTGTCTAAGGCACTGATACTCAACGTGTGGCTCTTTTATGTCTTCATTTGAAATATTATTCCCCCAAAAACCTTCAAGAAGGACAAACTTTTTGCCCTGTTTTTCTCCCCATTTTCACCCATTTAAGCTATCTTTTGCCATTAAATACCACTTTTTTCCTATTGTTTTTCCCATTTTGACACTATTTTTTGCAACTTTTTACCCATTTTTGCCCCTCTTCACCATTTTTTCTCTAATTTTTAACCAATTAGGCTACCCTTTGTCATTAAATACCACTTGTCTCCTAGTTTTTGCCCATTTTTTTGCAACATTTTACCCATTTTTGGCATTTTTTTTTCCCATTTTTGCCCCTTTTCACCATTTTTGTCTCCATTTTCAGCCATTTAAGCTATCTTTTGCCATTAAATATAACTTTTTTCCTATTGTTTTTCCCATTTTGACACTTTTTTGCAACTTTTTACCCATTTTTGCCCCATTTTCACCCTTTTTTCTCCCCATTTTTACCCATTTAAGCTACCTTTTGCCATTAAATATCTATTTTTTTCCTATTGTTTTTCACATTTTGACACTTTTTTTGCAACTTTTTACCCATTTTTGCCCCTTTTCACCATTTTTTCTCCCATTTTCACCCTTTTGGGCTACCCTTTGTCATTAAATACCACTTGTCTCCTAGTTTTTGCCCATTTTTTTGCAACATTTTACCCATTTTTGGCATTTTTTTCCCCATTTTTGCCCCTTTTCACCATTTTTGTGTCCATTTTCAGACATTTAAGCTACCTTTTGCCATTAAATATCACTTTTTCCCTATTTTTTCCCATTTTGACACTTTTTTTGCAACTTTTTATCCCATTTGTGCCCCTTTTCACCATTTTTTTCCTTCCCATTTTCACCCATTTGAGCTACTTTTTGCTATTAAATACCACTTTATTTCTTTCCTTTTTGCCTATTTTTACACTTTCTTTTGCAACTTTTTATCCCATTTTTGCCTCTTTTCACCATTTTTTCCTTCCCATTTTCACCCATTTGAGCTACTTTTTGCTGTTAAATACCACTTTTTTCTTTCTTTTTTGCCCATTTTGACACTTTTCTTCTTCCAATTTTCACCCATTTACACTACCCTTTGTCATTATATACCACTTCTTTCCTCTTTTATGCCACTTCTTTTTGCCACCTTTTTTTCCCCCATTTTACCCCTTTTCACCACTTTCATCTTTTTCAGCTACCTTTTGCCATTAAATACCACTTTTAGGGCTGTCGCGATATACCGATATTGACGATAATCGTGGTATTAAAAAATAAAATTTCAATATCGTGTTAAAAATGTGCATATGATAATATTGTGTAAATGTTCCAGTGCCACTTGAACACAGTTTGTTTTCTACATCTGCCCCTGTTTTCTTCCGCCCCGCTTCGTCTCCCTCTTGTAGCACCCCAACAACCCCTCCCCCTCCCCCTTCCTCCTCACACACAAACACTGATCCTCCGCAATGACACAGCAGCTGCATTACCTCCTTAGACAGGGATTTTGAGTGTAATTCATCTGCCAAAAGAGAGAACACAACATAAATAAAGTTAAAGATAAATTTGATTGTCTCATTATTATTTAATTTTTTATTGAAATCGTGATAATATTGTGACAATTTTTGCCAACGATAATCGTGAAGTGAAAATCTGATATCGTGACAGCCCTAGTCTCTTTTTTCCTAGTTTTTTTTCCCATTTTGACACTTTTTCAACTTTTTACCTATTTTTGCCCCCTTTCACCATTTTTCTCCCCATTTTCACCCATTTAAGCTACCTTTTGCCATCAAATATCACTGTTTTCATAGTTTTTGCCCATTTTAGCCCCTTCTATTAGCCACTTCTTTTTGCCACATTTCACCACTTTCACCCATTTCAGCTACCTTTTGGCATTAAATACCACTTTATTCCTCTTTTTTGCACAGTGTGGAAAACACTTGACTGCTTTTAGCCCATTTTAGTCACTTTGCACTCATTTGTTTGCCACATTTGGACCATTTCATGCCACCTAGAATTAATTTTTTTGTCACCTCTCATCCATTTTTGCTACTTTTTGACCCCTTTCCACCTTTTCCTCCCCATTTTTGCACATTTTCACCCATTTTTGTTTCTTTTTGAACATTTTTGCCACCATTGTTATTGCTACTTTAAGCTGTTTTTGCTTCACCTCTTAGATTGTGGCTCTTGCAAAGGTTTTTTTCAACAATTTGGCTCTTTGCTTGAGCAGGATGGTCTAAGGCAACAAGATCATTGTGGCACAAGTTCTCTCCTTCCCAACCAGAAAGGCCCGACTTTCAAAGGTGTCTAAGATCCTCTAGCATGATTTTCCTGTGGTTTGATAGAGATGATTTTACCCTCCCAGATTGCTTGGAAGATAAATTGAGCCACTCTGATTTGAGCTGTAAACAACAGACATGTTCAGTATTTATGGTCACAGATCCAGCTGAGTGTCGGGAACATTCAGGACCGATGAGCAGACATGGAATGGAAAGATAGCCGATCAGGAAGCAAGCTTACCAAAGAAGGACACTCAACAACCACAGCTATGGCCGTGGGCGTCAGACATGGAGGGGCAGTTTCTTGAATTGTAGCAGCAAGAATGTTTCTACAGTGTGTGCCACGGTCAAACAGACAAGGAGAGAAGCTAGACGCTAACTGCAGGTAGCTAACAGCTAGCCACATTTAGCCATAGATATCAATACGTAAATGCCACCTGGGCTGCTGGCTGTCTTTAGAGAGGTTGCATTAAGTCAATGACAGCAGTATCATAGTGGAGTTTTGTGCCGGAAAACAGAATCAGAGTTCACCATAAGGTCAGGGGGCAGGCTAATTGCTGGGTGCTCCTCTATTTTTCTCTTGAACCAGGTGCAGCAGGAGCAAACTTCCTACCTGCTGAAGGTGTGTTTTTATCCATGTTTCATTGTCTTTAGTCCTGGATGAGTAAAGGAAGTGGGCTGTGGCCGTCTCTCTCCTAACAGCCACAGTTCAATCCCTCCTGTCTGTTAGTGTAACCATACTTGAGTTTAGTATCTTATGATAGACTAGTTCTATTCCTGCTAATCAACATTTAAAAAATACATTTTCTTAAACAAAAGTTTAATTTTCTTGATCTTTTGAAGGCCATAACAGGTGCATTTTAAAATATTAGAAAATCATGAAAATGTTCATTTTTTCCCTGTTATTTAATTCAAAAAGTCTTTACAGCTCAAAAAACCCACGATCTCATAATTTTAAAATATTGCAAAACATTTGCACAAAAAAAGGATTGATATTACAGAAATGTCTGCCTTCAAGAAAATTCTTCAGCTCGTCTGGATTTCTCCAGTCTGGTGTCTCTCATCTTCCTCTTGACATTTCCCCAGAGTTCCTCTACAGCAGGGGTGCCAAACTCAAGGCCCGGGGACCAAATCCGGCCCGTGGTGCAGTTATACCCGGCCCACCAGATCATATGATATTTTTATCAGAACTGGCCCACCAGTATGAGGTCTGCAGATTTCCTCCAGTATAAAAATTTAAACTTAACTTTGATGATTTATAACATCCTTGTTGAGTCATAAAAATTACAAAAAGTAAACAGTAAAAATAATTTAATAAAAAGTCAGGAATGTAGGAAAAATGTGTTTTCTCTATATTTTCAATTTTACATCTCACAGTTATGACTAAGAGTTATGGTTTTGACTTTTTGTTTCATATATTGACCTTTACATCTCATATTTTTACCTTTTAGATTTATAATTTTACATTTTGAATCCTACTTTGACCTTTTAAAGTCATAATTTTGACTTTACCTCATGTTTTGACCTTTTTCAACTCCTAACTTTGGCTTTTATCTTGTTTTTTTTTTTTTTAACCTTTAAAAGTTATGATTTTTAGTTTCATTTCATATTTTGACTATTAAAACTAATGGATTTGAAATTTAATCTTATAGTTTGATAATTAAAAATTACTTTTTTGATGTTTATCTCATATTTTGATTGTTAAATATCATAATTTTGAATTTTTTCTCAGTTTTGCTGACCATTTCAACTCCTAACTTTGACTTTTATCTCATTTTTTACCTTTAAAACTTGTGATTTTTAATTTTATTTCATATTTTGACTTTTAAAACTCACGACTTTGACTTTTATCTCATATTTCAACTGTTAACAATCATGTTTTCAGTATTCTATCTCATTTTCTGCCTTTTAAAAACTTTATTTCGACTTTAAATGTCATGTTTTTACCTTTAAAACTTAAAAGTTTGACTTCATATCTCTTTTTTAAACTTTAAAATGCATGATTTTGAATTTTATTGTAATGATTGGTGTGATGTTTTAGTTGAACCCAGAAGCAGACTGGAAACAGTAGAAGCAGTTTAACAGATTTATTGGTAGGGGATATGGAGGAGGTGGGGGGGGGGGGGTCCAGGGTCCAGGGTGTGAGGAGGGAATCCAGGAGATTGTGAGGGCATGAGGCGAAAGGTTCTGTGCAGGAGGTAGGTGATAGAGTCCGTAGTGAGAGTGTGGCAGAGTGGCAGAGATTGGGCTGAGGCACTGGCAGCACAGGAGAGAAGGACCCAACTGCAGTCAAGATGGCCGACATGGGCATCGCTATACATCCAATCCATGCCAGAAGTCCCTAGAGGAAGTCTCTTTTTTGTGTTGGACTCAGCTGCCAGTGTTTGTCAGTCTTTTTCGCGCCTAACCCTAACCCTTGGCGCTGGATCTCAAATATATCACCTTCCCCACTGCCTTACCCTGAACCTAACCACTCAGGTTTTCATGCCTAAGCCTAACCTTAGACGTACGGACTTCCGGTTGGGACTTCCGGTATGGATTGGATGTATGATGGCCATCTTGTCTGCATCAAGGTACTCTTGGCACTGGAAGGCACTGGAAAAGGCGGAGGAGAACAGGATTAGTCAAAGGCACAGAAGAACACTGGCAATACTTGCAATAATTAAGAGTGAGTCACGAAATGCACGAGCGAGAGGCCGATACCGCATGAGATGCAGGAATAATCTGGCGCCTGAGAAGCCTCGCTGCAGAGCTTAAGAGGGAGTGGTGACTGCGGTGATTGAGTACCGTGAAAACCAGTGCAGGGAGGTGCCCAATCTCTGTGAAGACAAAAATCAAAAACACCAAGCAGGAAACAGACATCCAGGAAATTTTCAAAATAAAACTGAAGAGTGCCACAATCACCACTTTTATCTTATATTTTGATTTTTAAAACTCATGATTTTGACTTTTATCTCATATTTTGACCATTAAAAATCATGATTTTGAATTTTATTTATATTTTGACTTATAAAACTCGTGAATTTAACTTTTATTTCATATTTCCACTGTTAAAAATCGTGGTTTCAGTATTCCATTTCATATTTTGCCTTTTAAAAACATTATTTTAACTTTAAATGTCATGTTTTTACCTTTAAAACTTATGTTTGACTTTTATCTCAGATTTTGAGTTTTTGACTTTTCATGTTGACCTTTAAATCTCAAAATCATTCAGGTTGACACTCAGTGGTTAAATCTTGACCCTGTTAGGCTCTCAGGTTGGACCCAAATTCAGAATCCGGCCCCTGCTGGGATTGAGTTTGACACCCCTGCTCTACTGGGTTACAGTCAGACCAGTTGGCTGACCAACCAAACACAGTACTACCAGGGTCAGTTTCTGGAAGTTCTGGCTTCACTGTGGGACAGTGAAAAAGAAATCAGAATCTCCATGAAGCTTCTCAGCAGATGGAAACATGAAAACTCCTGATGGACGCCTGACAGCGTTGACTCTTCAGTCTTCAACCATCACAGACTGTGGACACTGAAAACACAGGACTCAGACACCTTGGATTCTGTACCACTTAGATCTTCCTCCAGACTCTGGGACCTTGATTTACAAATGAAATTCAAAATTTCAGGATTTGGGATCTTGCTGTCTCTAGCATGCAGCTGCTGCCTGGTGGGCTCTCTGAGGCGGGTCCTCTTGTTGTTACTTCACGCTACGTCACATTCCCGCGCTTGTGCTCCTTCATTTGCATCGTGCCGTGCCTAGGCCCACCTCGTCCATCCGTGCCGAGGCTGCGAAGCATGCCGCGCCGAAGCACGGAACAATTGCACTCACGCTGGCCAAACGTACCAGATTTTAGGCTGAAACGGGCCCAAGCATGGTACGGATGGCCTAGTGTGGGTACACCCTAAGTTAGAATTTTCCATTACAAGTGTTGTCTGTGGTTCAGGAGTGGCTCCACACTAAGAACATCACACTTTTAGTCGTCTACCTCGTCGTGTACCAGGGTTCAGGATGCATTTGACCGTAAAACACTGGAAGTTTCCTAGATTCCTAGATCATTTTGTACTGTAGTGTTGGGAAGAAAACACAAATATGGAGGATGATTTCTAGCATAAATACACTGGTGTTATTGCCATAACCATGCTGATAAGGCCAACAACTGGTGATAACTGAAGTGTTTTGAATCATTCCGGTAATGAGCTTCCTTGTTTGAAGAAGGAGCCTGAGCGGAGCACCTGTACTGATGATGAACCCATCAGTGCTTCAGTATTATTCTCTCTGCTGCTGTTAGTCTCCACAGCTCAGTATCGATTGATCCGTCTGACATCTCCTGAAGCACGTGAATGGCGCTGTAGGCTGGATTTTTCCTGCTTTGATACAGAAATCACAGCCTCTCTGATGACCACGCAGGATGCCCCCGGCCAGTTTGAAGTAGCGGGCGCAATCTTTTGACAAGGTTAACAGACGATCAGTAAAGAGTGGCTCCCTGTGGCCCGCCGCTCCTTCCTTCCCCTTCAGTATCAATCAATACCTGTTAACAAAAGCTCTGCGGGGCTCCTCTTCACTCGGAGCGCTCTTACTCATATTTCAGGATGTTATTAGAGCGCACAGCGAAATGTCAAGATCTTTACAAAGTAAATACCTCTGCGAATGTCACACGGAGAGTCAAGAGGGGGTGAAACTACTTTTTCTCTGCGCTCTGTTTTTCACTGTCAGAGCTGCGAGCCGCCGACATTTAGGGCGAGAATGATTTCTCTGCCAGCGGCTATTTCACACAGTCGTTTGTTTCTGCCGTGATTTCAACGATCATATTGGTGAGGGTGTTTTGCATTTTAATGGGGGGGGGGGCTGGTTTTAATGCCAAAGGAACCTTTAGCAAGAATATGAGGAGTAATGACTCAGATCTGGACGGATAGCAGAGGAGAGAAATGTTCCAGAAGTGTAAAAAGTTCACTGAGATTTCACTCAAGTAGAAGGAAAGATGAGCAAAAATGAAGAGACTTGTAGGAAGGATTCAACTTTTCTATCATGCTTGTGCATGCTTGTGAAAATCACTGAGTCTTTTTAACAAACGTTTAGTCTTTTAGGGAATACTTACTAACAACTAACCGAGATCTGCCTGCAAAGTGCACTACAGAGCAAATCACTCACTCTCTAGTCCAGTGATACTCAACATGTGGCTTTAGAGCCACAGGCGGCTCTTTTTGGATGATTTGTGGCTCTTTTTGGATGATTTGTGGCTCTTTTTGGATGATTTGTGGCTTTTGTTGGATGATTTGTGATCTTGTATGTCTTAATTTGACCCCAAAAAACCTAAAAAAGGTAAACTTTGACTTCAGAAATTATTAATTGCAACTCACATTAATCAGTTTGTTTCCCACAATCATATAGTTGGTTTAAATAGTCAACCAGTAATGTTTGTCAGTACATTACCATTGCCCTTATTTGAAAGTGTTTCCCCTTTTTTCCATTTTTATGCCACTTTTAATCCATTTTCCCACCTTTAATAATGCTTTTGGCTGTTTTAGTCACTTTTCACACACTTTTGCCATGTTTTTGCTGCTTTTTGATCATCTTTGCCACCTTTATCTTATTTCTTTGTTACTTCTCACCCATTTTTGCTATGTTCTGCCCATTTTTACCAGTTTTATTCTGTTTTTGCCTTTTTCATCAGTTTTTGCATCTTTAATCCTGCTTTTTGCTATTGTTCTCTCTTTTTTTGCTGTTTTTTTTCCCCACTTGTCACTCATTTAAGCTGCCTTTTTCCATTAAATGCCACTTTTCCTCCAATTTTACCCATTTTTAGCCCATTTTCCCACCTTATAAAATGCCCTATGCCTGTTTTAGTCAGTTTTAACTCATTTTTTAACATGTTTTTGTGGCTTTTTGATCATTTTTGCCATTAAATGCCACTTTTACCCCATTTTACCCACCTTTTGTTTATTTTCTCACATTTTCTCAATGCTTCTTGCCTGTTTTAGTCACTTTTCGCACATTTTTGCCATGTTTTTGCTGCTTTCTGATCATTTTTTCCACCTCTCATTTCTTTGTCACTTCTCACCCATTTTGCCACTTTTGTTCCGTTTTGCAATTGTTCTCTCTTTTTTGTGTTTTCCCGCCACTTTTCAGTTATTGAAGCTGCCTTTGGCCATTAAATGCCACTTTTCCTCCCATTTTACCCACTTTTTATAATGCTTTTTGCCTGTTTTAGTCACTTTTCACTCATTTTTGCCATTTTTTGCTGCTTTTTGATCATTTTTGCTATATTTTGCTCCTTTTTGATCATTTTTGCCATGTTTTGCTGCTTTTTGATCATTTTTGCCATATTTTGCTCCTTTTTGATCAATTTTGCCATATTTTGCTCCTTTTTGATCATTTTTGCTACCTCTGTCTCATTTCTTTGTCACTTCTCACCCTTTTTTGCCACTTTTATCCCATTTTTGCCCATTTTCACCAGTTTCTGCCTCTTTTATCCTGCTTCTTGCAATTGTTCTCTCTCTTTTGTATGTTTCCCTCACACGTTTCACTCACTTAAGCTGCCTTTTGCCATTAAATGCCATTTTTACCCCTGTTTGAGCCGCTGGTGCACGCCTTGGCCCCCGCCCAATAGCGACACAGCACACCTGCAGGGCAGAAGACAGAGGAAGCACATAGACAGAGAGGAGGAGGAAAAACCCCACTCCTCTCCAACAATAACAACAGTATACAAATCAACAAAACAATAATAAATGAAGGCTCACAGCCATTACAGGCCAAACAGAACCTTAAGTAAAAGCCCCTAACAAATGAAGTCACGCAGCCGCAGAGGACTCTACAAACTTTCCTCTATTCCCTTTCATTTATAACAGCTGTTCACCACTTCCTCATCAGGCGCCCCCCTCATTGTTGGGATCACATGACTGCAAAAATAGCTTGCAGCCTATAACTGCATCCGAGCTAGTTGTTTCATTGGAAGTCATTGTTTAGCGGCTTGCAGCACAACCGGGCAAGATGGATGATCTGCCTGATGACAGACACGTAATCCGGCTTTGCAGGCTTATGTTTGAGTTATTTGTTAATTGCACCTTTTTTAAAACTCCCTAACTGGATTTTAGACATGCCTACACATCTAACACAGCTGCTCCCCCACTGTGTTGATGATCAGAGATGTGAGAATGTACTGCAGAGGTTACTGCTGCTTATGAAGACACAGACACTGTCGCCAATTTTGGCAGTTCTGGATGAGACCTGGTTCAGGTTCTGGTCCACGTTGATGGGACGACTTTAAAAAATGAGCTGCTTCAGCCACACAGTGAAGGACGGACTACTGTTGACATGTTACAACATGCTACGCTTATCCATTTTCATTCAGACAAAGACATTTCTGAGAATGTCGAGTCCTTAAATAAAATGTTGATTACTGCAGCTTCTACGTTGCTTATGCACGATGGCTGCAATGTTCTGAGGATAAATCCGCCCTCTCAGCACCTTTATCGAGCTCAGCTGCAAGAATCAAATAAGGCAATGAGGTCGCCTTTCTTCCAGCTCCACTCCTCCTCACATGGCTTTTCTTTTATAAATCAAGAGGATGACAGTCGTGTCTGGAAATCTAACCACCTGATCAAAGCTGTGGCATAAAAAAAATGGCCGTCCTGCAGGTAAGAAGCAGTCAGAGCTCATTTCCAGGCATGTGAGGTGGTCTCAGCTGCACGAGGGGCCTGTTGATGGCATCACAAAAGGGCTTCTTCTTCTCTGTTTTACACATCAGCAGTGACAACAACAACACCCAAAGACATGAAACGAGTGTTTCCACCAGGGGATCGTGTCTATTTTTGAGCTGTTTGTGTTTCTTTTCCACGCTGAACATCTGTGTGATTCTCCCGAGCGACAGCCTGATCAGCCGAGCAGAAAGGCGGCGAAAGAGAGAGAGAGGCAGGCGGGGAGAGAAATGGTGGTGTTTTAGGTGATGACAACACCACAGTGGGATTGTGGGTAATGAATCTCTCGTGGGGAAGCTGGGCGCTGTCGCCACCTTGGTGATGTCACGAGACAAACAAGCACAATCAAAGATCCGTTTGACAGCGAGAGAGGAGGCAAAGGAGCGTGGGTGAGTGTCACTTTTTTAACCATTTTTCTCCTTCTTCTCTTCTTCGTTGGTATCAATTTGAGCGGTGACAACAGCTCCTTACTGCCCTCACCCATTGTAGGATGTCTAGTTTTATAACTGACATTCTTCTGTGTTTGCTTATATTTACACACTGCTTCTCCTGCACCAGCGTGTCATTCTTGTCCCATTTTAAGGGACCTTGCAAAGGTGTAAAGGACAATATCTCCCATCCAATCTGAATGATCCTAACCTCTAAAATAAGTCAGGTCAGGTATGGGAGCATATACCAGTTCGGCATTTCCCCGCAGAGCTGGAGAGTGTGCTGGACCAGGCCAAGTACAGCTGCTGCTCCCGTATCCAGCAGCTTCCCTTCCCATCCCTGCTCCCCAGAGCACGTCAGCATCTGATACACAGTCTAACAATGACACCCAAAAATGAGCCGAGGAGAAGTCGTCACAAAGGAGCCCAGTCCGGTCAGTGTCCAGGTCTCACAAGAGTACAGTAAGACCAGGAGGACCGTCAGCGCATCGATGGATTTTACTGCCAAGATAGCTGAACTACTCCACACTTCTGTGCTCTCACCATCTACAGACACAGATTGGATGTTTCAACCTCCTCACTGCTCCCACATCGTCCAGCATCAACAAATGACACTGCACAGTTTGCTGCTTATAATGTTAGAAATATGCCCCGAGTGCAACATAGCACCCAAATAGTGTTAAGTAGTCAAAAAAACGTTTTCTTATGGTTTGCCTGGTCAAAGTCCCTCAGAATGCCCCTTAATTAACCTGGGTTACACATACTATTTAGGATGAATGGTTAAAATGCATTTAAATGTGCATTGTAGTCATATCTTTGGCAAAAAGAGGGCATGAGCAAGAACTGTGCTCACTTTTTAGTACAGTATGTTCTGTGGCTTTACTAACTAAAATTAAGAGCTTCAAAAATGTTTTTTCTTCACTAGCTTTTCTTCATACAGGACTGTGCACAACTTAAATAAGGCGTAGATGTGGCGAGTAAGTGGGCAGGAAAGAGGATCGACAACCCTGTGTGTGTACTGGAGGCCCTTGCATTTACCAGTCGGATGGGGAAATAATCTGTTGAAAAAATAACAAAGTCTACACCTTTAGGGCAGAATAAGGGCTGGGTTTACATGGTCTAGGGCAGGGATTTTCAAACAAGGCACACCTGAGATCATACCAAAACTTCAAGGCAGACCACCTTCATATCCATGCAGAATCACCTCTTTAGATTTTCTTACACTATCTTTAGTTGATGCATAGTTGTAGCAAGAATGCATGGTTGTATTTACACAATAACATGCTAAAATGTTTATTCGTGCAGGATACTTCTCAGCCAAATCAGCCTTATCCACAGTTCTTGTGTAAAGCAATCTGCTATAGCAAATCTAAAACTTGTTTGCTTGTTACAAGTCATTTTTACACCAAAATTTAAAAAAGTGAAACAAGAAAATACCAGAAAAACTACAGAAAAGGTTGATTTACTCAGAGGTGTCCGTTTTTTGGATACTTTTTTAGTGATTGCAATAATGCATGGTTGTACAAATACCCAAGGCAGACCTCGACTTGCCTAAAGGCACGCCATTAGAGAACCATTGGTCCCCAATGTGAGGTCTGAGAACCCCCAGGGGGAGGCACCAAAGATCTTACAGGCTTTCTCTGCTCTGAGGCTGCCAAAATTAGATTTAAGTATTGACTAAAACCATGTGAAAGCAGTTCATAAAGACCCTGTAAGTGAAAATGAATGTGTATTTAGGTTTGTTATATGACAGGTTACTGTGTTATGACATCTCTAAGTTTATAAAATTAAGCTTCAAAATCATGAAAAATGAGGCAGTAAATCTGCTCCAGGATGGTGTGGGCGTGTCTGTTGAATGAGCTGAAGCCACGCCCACTCAGGAGAAAAACAAACCTCTCAGATGAAAAAAAATGCTATAATCTGAATGTTGACCTTGTGAGTGGAGTAAAGCTGCCTGGCTCTGTGCCAGATCAGAGACAAAGTCCGTTTTCTGGCTCAAATCTCTGTTATGATGCTTTAAATGATCCATTGACCGTTAGATAGACTGTGGCTGATAGATTTGGTAAATTTACCTCTCAATGAACAAATAAAACAACGTTTAACTGACTTTTAACCTTTAATAAAGGCAGTGACATCAGCTAACAACAGACTGGACTGTGATCGACTGCTCTGTGATTTTAGATTGTAGTCTTAGAGGGGTGGGGTCATTCCCCACTGTGGGCTCGTGACATCATGAGCCCACATATTAGCCCCGCCCACATGAAACCAAGCCAGGAAAAATTTGAAAACCTTTTTAACGGTCCAAATGTAAAAATTCAGTCAGAGATCTCAGTGTTTCACATGTTTACAGCAACCTTATTCCAACAGATCTAGAGTGTTAAGACAAAAACTTTGGGATATTTCTTTACAGGGTCTTTAAGTAGTTTATACAAAAGTCTTTTAATTTTTGATGGCAATGTTTCACTTTTTCTTCCCTCTTGGGTAAAATGATTGGGAAAATGCTGGTCTAGGGCAGGGGTTTTCAAAATGTGGAAGAGTGAGCCTCCCCTAAGAAGAAATTATTCATTCGGTGGACCCCCACCTGCAAAAAGATTCAAATTGAAAAAAAATTAAACAATGTTTCGAACATTTATGTCTAATCTTTAAACATTTTTAACATTAATATATTTTGGATATTTTGGTTTGCAAATGTCCTTAAATATCTGCCTTTCCCTCTTATTCAGTTATAATACCATTAAATACCCCTTTTTCAAATACTTTTGACCAATTTACAACTTTCTTTTGCCATTTTCTCCCATTTTTTCCACTTTTATCCCATTTTTGCCCTTTTTCACCTTTTTGCCCGTTTAAGCTACCTTTCATCATTCAATATCCCTTTTTTCCAATTTTTTTGCTTATTTTTACTATGTCTTTTTCAACTTTATCCCAATTTTTGCCACCTTTTCCCATTTTTTGCCCCCCCCCCATTTTTTTAAATTTTTGCCACTTTTTGCCCATTTAAGCTGCCCATTGCCATTTAATACCACTTGTTTCCCTTTTTTTCAATTTTGCCCTTCTTCCCAATTTTTTTTGCCACTTTTTCCCAATTTTTGCCACTTTTATCCAAAATTTTTTCCCTTTTTTGCCACTTTTTGTCCATTTAAACTACTCTTTGCCATTACATACCACGTGTTTCCTCTGTTTTTGACCATTTTTGCCACTCTTGACTGCTTTTTGCCCATTTAAGTCACTTTCCACTCACCATTTTTCCACTTTGTCTCCCCATTTTTGTCCCTTTTCACCCATTTTTTGTTGCTTTTTGACCATTTTGCCACCTTTAACTTATTTTTATTGCTACTTCAAGCTGTTTTTGCCACTTTCCATTGCTCAGATTGTGGCTCTTGCAAAGGTATTTTTCAAAAATTTGGCTCTTTGGTTGAGTAACACCGCTCTATAGAATAGTCCCTATAGTAACTATAAGTCTATCCATTTTGCTCAATGCACAGCAGAGGTTCGCAAAGCATATCACCTTTTTTCTGGTTTATGGTTCCGCGCCCCCCTTGAAGCTCTGTGGCATGCCCCAGGGGAGGCCCGCCCCCCACTTTGAAAACCACTGGTCTAGGGTATAGTCCAGGCAGGTAGTAGGGTTACCATGAGCCCCTAGTCAAGCTGTGAATGTCCCAAGAGCCAGAAAACTGCTGGTGGTCTCCGGGCGTATTACCCGGGGTGGAAAGACAAAAGAGATGCGGTGGAGGTTGACTCCTAGCTTCAGAAGGGCCGTGATCTAGCTAAAGCCACTGCAAGCCTGTTAACAATGGCGGCCACTAAAGAGGCTGGCATGGATGCAGCTTTGGAGACAGTTTGAACAGAACTGGACCTTTCTCTATTAAAAGAGGAGCAAAGAACCACACTGAAAGCTTCCTTGGTGGTCTAGGGTAATTGCTCTGAAAAGCCAGAGAGAACATTCATTCAGTCACAATCATCTATCTGTCACTCCTGCTTTTTCATTCTCAGATGAATATTTTCGTGCACTGGTTTGCTCTGTTGCTGTCATTTTACATGAAGTCAGACGTTGTAAATATGCACAAAAATCGCAAGAACTTTCCAGATTCATCCCTGTGTTTAACATCTTACCTCTGATGGTTCGGCTTCTTTGAGGCCTCGTCTGTTGCTCTGTTTTGGCTGGAATCATGCTGTCTTCTTGTTGTGTTGCTTTACATGGAGAAAATAGGGTAGAAGAAGCTAAGAAGAGCTACACAACTCATTTTACCTCACAGCTCTGCTCTTCTGAGGTTTCCATGTGGTTTGCTCCTCTCTGAAGCTGCAGGAAGTGTGTGCTTCTGGAGCCACAGTGCCATCTAATGACAGAGTCAGGAACAGACAGTGCAACAGTGCAATTCTTCTTTTGTGATTTTGAATGCCAAATAAGTCTTAAAAATGCACTATTTCTGCATAATGTTGTTGTTTCAAAGAGGAAGAGGTGGTTTAACTCATAAAGTAAGAAACGATTCTGCTTAATTTGCTGTAAAACTACACATTTATTGTTATTCCGCCTGATTTGTCCAATATAAGAGCTCCAGTGTTGCTGAGGTCACCACAGAGGGAGAAAAACAGAGCAGAACTATTAAATCTTCCATCATTTCCTACTCTCCTGTAACCTTGTTGCACTGCTGGAGCTGAGGTCTAGACATGGTGCAGAGGCAATCGCCATCCATCATGTCCCATTATGCTGTTTAGATGTAATTGCAAACCCTTAAGGATCGCTCCTCCGTCTTTATTCCTTTGACATAGACACACACATGAAACACAGGATGAAAACACACACCTGAAGGAAGGAAGAAAGAGGAGATGGAGAGAGAAGGGAGGAGGCGGCCATCTTTATACACATTTCACACACAATCGAATTAGAGCAAGCGTTCGATACATCACTGACAAATTGTTTATTAAACAAAAGCTTGAATTGCAGCATGACTGAGGAGGATCGGAGCGTTTAGGGAGAGAGTCTGTGTGCACGCATTACACGCCCTTACAAGGAAGACGCCATTTATGCTCTTAAAAGCCTGCAAATGTTCAAAAACGCTCCCAGGATGTGAAATAAAACCACGGCTGTCTTCAGGTATAGCATGCATTCTGAGGTGTCACAGCCCTTTAAAGTGGGAAGCTCCTCCACGAGCAGGTTGATGTGTGCTTCAACAACATTATGCAAACATTTAGCATTTCACAGATCCCCCTCTGAAAAAGCTCTACAAAGACGAAGATGTCAGGCGAGGATATTTCAAAGAGCTGATGTGAGAAGAAGCAGCTTGTAAAGTCGTCCTCACAGGAGCAGCGAAAGCAAAAAAATGTGTCAGAACAATTTAAAACATCCATTGAAAAAACTAGAAAAAGCTGCTATTTTAATGGATATGAAGCGAGGAGGCAGCAGAGGGAGTAAAACTCTCTCAGAAAAATCAGATTTGATGTCGCCTCCTCAGAGCTGCACAAGTAGAGAATGAGATATCGCTCCTATGTTTTTGTCTCACTCCCTTAAATCAGATTATTTCATCACAAAAACATCTTACTATTGTTCAAAGCTGCTGATTCATGGTTTTCTGCTGTCTCACCTTTTTAAGGGTTAATTTCTGCTTAAATGTAAGTTAAGTTATGACTCCTGAGACCCTGCTGTGGACATCGGAGTTTGGCTTTCCTACGGTATTGTATTCACTTCTGCTGTTTGAAGATCTGACATCATTTTCCAGGATGTCCACTGAAGGTGAAGTTGAAATGTTGGAAAAGTTTGCTAGAACATTTTCATGCATCATAGCAGAATTTGCTTTGAAAATTTGCTTTAATAGAAAATTTGGGAAAGTTATTTTTCTGTTTTGTGAATGAGGGCGGGGGTCCTTTAAGATTTTCAATCATTTTTAATGGGAATTCCAGGGTATTTGTTTGGGCTTTTGAGGGAATTTTTATGGAATTCTGTAGAATGTATTTGTAAAGTTTTAGAAATCTGATAAAAAATCTTTAGAGGATCTGCTTAAAAATCATCAGGAATTTATATGGAATTATTGGGAAATTCCTTTTTGATTTTTTAGGCTTTATGATTAGTTAGTTTAACTGAAAATTTGGGGAATATTTGGGAAAACATTGGAAACTTTAAGGGATACTTTGAAAATAAATTTGAGGTCATTTAAGGTAATTTAAATTGTTGTTCATGCTTGGCTTTGACCAGTCTCTGTGGCCCATCAGCACCATCCCTCTCTCACTGACACCATTACTGACTGAGACCCTCAACAACTGACCAACAGGCCGACACTCAACCAAGACATCTACTCTAAAACTGATCCAGGTCTCTATTTTCAGCAGAAACAGGACCTTTAGGAGATTTGTGGACATCATTTTTGGTTAAAAGCCATCCCTGTTCAAAGACAGAGAATGAGTTTATAACTTGTTAGGTTTTACTGACTCAAAACAAGTGGAGGAAACTAAAAAGGTATTCCAAGCAGAAGATCAGAAAAAAACACCTTTTCAGTATTTTTGCTTATATATTTTGGTATCAGGAGGACAAATAGACCCACAAAATGTGAATGAAAAAACTGAGTCCTTGATTTGCCAGACCAATCAGAATCTGCTCTCTTTGTGTTGTCAGAATAAAAGCCATAATAATACCAACCCCTCATTGGCTCTCCACCGTCTTCTTTGAAGTGTACTAGCTACTAGAGAACTGCTCTACAGCTTGTGGTAGCCACAGACAGGCACCACAAGTTTCTCCTCCGTTTTCTGGTTGAATGGTTAGACAGTTACATAGGGGCCACTGGTTAAACAGTTACATAGGGGCCGCTGGTTAAACAGTTACATAGGGGCCGCTGGTTAAACAGTTACATAGGGGCCGCTGGTTAAACAGTTACATAGGGGCCGCTGGTTAAACAGTTACATAGGGGCCACTGGTTAGACAGTTACATAGGGGCCGCTGGTTAGACAGTTACATAGGGGCCGCTGGTTAGACAGTTACATAGGGGCCGCTGGTTAGACAGTTACATAGGGGCCGCTGGTTAGACAGTTACATAGGGGCCGCTGGTTAAACAGTTACATAGGGGCCGCTGGTTAAACAGTTACATAGGGGCCACTGGTTAGACAGTAACATAGGGGCCGCTGGATAGACAGTAACATAGGGGCCGCTGGTTAGACAGTAACATAGGGGCCGCTGGATAGACAGTTACATAGGGGCCGCTGGTTAGAGAGTAACATAGGGGCCGCTGGTTAGAGAGTTACATAGGGGCCGCTGGTTAAACAGTTACATAGGGGCCGCTGGTTAGACAGTTACATAGGGGCCGCTGGTTAAACAGTTACATAGGGGCCGCTGGTTAAACAGTTACATAGGGGCCGCTGGATAAAAAGTTACATAGGGGCCGCTGGATAAACAGTTACATAGGGGCCGCTGGTTAGACAGTTACATAGGGGCCGCTGGATAGACAGTAACATAGGGGCCGCTGATTAGACAGTTACATAGGGGCCGCTGGATAGACAGTTACATAGGGGCTGCTGGTTGGACAGTTACATAGGGGCCGCTGGATAGACAGTTACATAGGGGCCGCTGGTTGGACAGTTACATAGGGGCCGCTGGTTAGACAGTTACATAGGGGCCGCTGGTTAGACAGTTACATAGGGGCCGCTGGATAGACAGTTACATAGGGGCCGCTGGTTAGACAGTAACATAGGGGCCACTGGTTAAACAGTTACATAGGGGCCGCTGGTTAGACAGTTACATAGGGGCCGCTGGTTAGACAGTTACATAGGGGCCGCTGGATAGACAGTTACATAGGGGCCGCTGGTTAGACAGTAACATAGGGGCCACTGGTTAAACAGTTACATAGGGGCCGCTGGTTAGACAGTTACATAGGGGCCGCTGGTTAGACAGTTACATAGGGGCCGCTGGATAGACAGTTACATAGGGGCCGCTGGTTGGACAGTTACATAGGGGACACTGGTAAAACAGGTACATAGGGGCCGCTGGTTAGACAGTAACATAGGGGCCGCTGGTTAAACAGTTACATAGGGGCCGCTGGTTAGACAGTTACATAGGGGCCACTGGTTAAACAGTTACATAGGGGCCGCTGGTTAGACAGTTACAAAGGGGCCGCTGGTTAAACAGTTACATAGGGGCCGCTGGATAAAAAGTTACATAGGGGCCGCTGGATAAACAGTTACATAGGGGCCGCTGGTTAGACAGTTACATAGGGGCCGCTGGATAGACAGTAACATAGGGGCCGCTGATTAGACAGTTACATAGGGGCCGCTGGATAGACAGTTACATAGGGGCTGCTGGTTGGACAGTTACATAGGGGCCGCTGGATAGACAGTTACATAGGGGCCGCTGGTTGGACAGTTACATAGGGGCCGCTGGTTAGAGTTAGACAGTTACATAGCTGGTTAGACAGTTACATAGGGGCCGCTGGATAGACAGTTACATAGGGGCCGCTGGTTAGACAGTAACATAGGGGCCACTGGTTAAACAGTTACATAGGGGCCGCTGGTTAGACAGTTACATAGGGGCCGCTGGTTAGACAGTTACATAGGGGCCGCTGGATAGACAGTTACATAGGGGCCGCTGGTTAGACAGTAACATAGGGGCCACTGGTTAAACAGTTACATAGGGGCCGCTGGTTAGACAGTAACATAGGGGCCGCTGGTTAAACAGTTACATAGGGGCCGCTGGTTAGACAGTTACATAGGGGCCACTGGTTAAACAGTTACATAGGGGCCGCTGGTTAGACAGTTACAAAGGGGCCGCTGGTTAAACAGTTACATAGGGGCCGCTGGATAAACAGTTACATAGGGGCCCCTGGTTAAACAGTTACAAAGGGGCCGCTGGTTAGACAGTTACAAAGGGGCCGCTGGTTGGACAGTTACATAGGGGCCGCTGGTTGGACAGTTACATAGGGGCCGCTGGTTGGACAATTACATAGGGGCCGCTGGATAGACAGTTACATAGGGGCCGCCGGTTGGACAGTTACATAGGGGCCGCTGGATAGACAGTTACATAGGGGCCGCTGGTTGGACAGTTACATAGGGGCCGCTGGTTAAACAGTTACATAGGGGCCGCTGGATAGACAGTTACATAGGGGCCGCCGGTTGGACAGTTACATAGGGGCTGCTGGTTAGACAGTTACATAGGGGCCGCCGGTTGGACAGTTACATAGGGGCCGCTGGATAGACAGTTACATAGGGGCTGCTGGTTAGACAGTTACATAGGGGCCGCTGGTTAGACAGTTACATAGGGGCCGCTGGATAGACAGTTACATAGGGGCCGCTGGTTTGACAGTTACATAGGGGCCGCTGGTTAGACAGTTACATAGGGGCCGCTGGTTGGACAGTTACATAGGGGCCGCTGGTTAGACAGTTACATAGGGGCCGCTGGTTAGACAGTTACATAGGGGCCGCTGATGGACAGTTACATAGGGGCCGCTGGTTTGACAGTTACACTCATTGACGAAAGTACTGGCACCCCTGGAATTTTCCAGAAAATACATCATTTCTCCCAGAATTTGTGGCAATTACAAATGTTTTTGGTATACATGTGTTTATTGCTTTATGTGCACTGGAACAACACAAAAAAGCCAAATTTAACACAACTTTACACAGAACTCAAAAAATGGGACAAAATGATTGTCACCCTTTTAAAACTGTGGGTAAATCATTTTATTTACAGCATGTGATGCTCATTTAAACTCACCTATGGCAGTAACAGGTGCTGGCAATCTAGAAACCACAGCTGAAGCCAGTTAGAATGTCTAAAAGTTGACTCAACCTTTGTGTTGTGTGTCTGTGTGTGTCACACCAAGCATGGAGAAGAGAAAGAAGAGCCCAGAATTGTCTGAGGACTTAAGAAGCAAAATAGTGGAAAAATATGAACAATCTCAAGGTTACAAGAACATCTCCAGAGATCTAGAAATTCCTTTGTCCACTGTGTGTAATATAATCAAGAAGTTTATAACCCATGGAACTGTGGCTAATCTCCCTGGACGTGAGCGGAAGAGAAAATTTGACAAAAGAATGCAACACAGGATAGCTGGAATGGTGGATAAACATCCTCAGTCAAGGTCCACACAAATTCAGGCTGTCCTGCAGACTCAGGGTGCAAAAGTGTCAGCTGGGACCATACGTGGTCATCTGAATGAGATGAAGCGCTATGGCAGGAGACCAAGGAGAACCCCACTGCTGACAAAGAGACATAAAAAAGCCAGACTGGAGTTTGCAAAAATGTACCCGAGCAAGCCTCAATCCTTCTGGGAGAACATTTTGTGGACAGATGAGACTAAGGTAGAGCTTTTTGGGAAAGCACGTCATTCTACTGTTTACAGAAAACGGAATGAGGCCTACAAAGAAAAGAACACAGTACCTACAGTCAAACATGGTGGAGGTTCAAGGATGTTTTGGGGTTGTTTTGCTGCCTCTGGCACTGGGTGCCTTGACTGTGTGCAAGGAATCATGAAATCTGGAGACTATCAAAAAATTTTGGGCCTAGTGTCAGAAAGCTGGGTCTGTGTCAGAGGTCATGGGTGTTCCAGCAGGACAATGACCTGAAGCAAACCTCAAAAAGCACCAAGAAATGGTTGCAGACAAAGCTGGAGAGTTCTGAAGTGGCTAGCAATGAATCCGGATCTAAATTCCATTGAACACCTATGAAAAGATCTCAAAACTGCTGTTGCAAGAAGCACCCTTCAAATCTGAGAGACCTGGAGCAGTTTGCAAAAGAAGAGTGGTCCAAAATTCCAGCTGAGAGGTGTAAGAAGCTTGTTGATGGTTATAGGAAGTGGTTGGTTTCAGTTATTTTTCCCCAAGGGTGTGCAACCAAATATTAAGTTGAGGGTGCCAATCATTTTGTCCGACCCATTTTATGAGTTTTGTGTAAAATTATGTCAGTTTTATCTTTTTTCTTCTGATTTTTTGTGTTGTTCCAATGCACATAAAGGCAATAAACACATGTATACCAATAACATTTGTAATTGTAACAATTTCTGGGAGAAATGGTGTATTTTCTGGAAAATTCCAGGGGTGCCAATACTTTCGTCCATGACTTTATATAGGGGGCGCTGGTTTGACAGTTACGTAGGGGGCACTGGTGTAGCTCACTGGGTAGAGCAGGCACCTATAAGCAGAGGCTATAGTCCTTGGTGCATGCTCTCTCTGCTAATGCCCCCTAGTGGATTGATGTGGAAATGCTTTGGGAATAGGGGACAAAGGGGTCCACTCTGACGCAAACATCTAAATACCATCAGATCTTTTAAAAATCTGGCAAAACAAAAAGTTCTTCCCTTGAGAGAAACTTTTAAGCTCCTGAAGTGAGCAGAGCTGGAGGTTAAAGGTCGTCTCCTGATTCTCTGTGAGGTGATGACACCCTTCAATCAAACCCAGCTGAAGACCTTTATCCGACGACAAAAGCCAGCTTCAGGCTATTGAATGAGACGAGCGTCCCTTTCACCACAAATGTCACAGCTGTTTTGATAACAATGACGAGCACAGGAAGAAAAGAGCAGCTCATGTCAGAGTTAGCTGCTGGTGTTGGAGCCTGTTTGTGTCAGTGTGGCCTTGCCGCGTCACCACCGCTCTCAGTTAAATGATACATCAGATGTTACTGCAGCATGGGGAGATCATTATCTCCTGGAGTGTTTGTGTGGATATGAGTGTGCTCTCTGGATGTGATGCATGTTTTTAATAACAGTCCATTAGCTCTGCAGCATGTACCTGTGTTACTCCAGTGTTAGGAATGGCTGCTGCTATTGTTGCTCCCACTGGGACGGACAGGGCAGCACCATCACCCCCAGGTTCACGTTTCTTTCTTTCCCCTTTTGTTTTCACTCTCTCTCACTAAATGTGAGATTTCTACCCTCCTTAGAGATGCCACACTCTCTGCTCTCTTTCACACTTCTTCTTCTGCTTCTCGCTTTCTTCTTTCACTTTTTACTTTTTCACAGACACCTAGAAATCGCTCCTGAATATGGCACAGGTACTCTAGCATGAATTCTAAGAGTTAGACTAACACATTTGCCAGTAATGCAGTAGTGTAACACGTTACTGCTGCTAGCTTAGTAATCACAAATCAGGTGCTCTTGCAACACTCACTGACTCAGGTGAGAGGCACATCAGCGTGGAGGAGGAAGAGGGAAACGTTGAAGAGCATCAAATAAGGACATCTTTAGACACACGGAGATATAAACACTACTCTGCATCAATACTGTTCAGACACCTGCAAAGGTAGCACGCTAGCACAAAGGTAGCACGCTAGCACAAAGGTAGCACGCTAGCACGCTGGCACAAGGGTAGTAAAGACCCTGAGTGATGCAGGCATCTTCATGGAAAGTTGGGAAATTATCATTTTAAGGGAATTTGCTTCGAAAATTTGCTTTTCATAGAAAATTTGGGAAAGTTATTTTTCTGTTTTGTAAATGGGGGGGGGGGGGTAAAATTCCAAGAATTTTAATGGGAATTCCAGGGAATTTGTTTGGGCATTTGAGGGAATTTTCATGGAATTCCATAGAGTGGATTTGTAAGGTTTTAGTTGTCTGATTAGACATTTTAAGGAATTTACATGGAATTATTGGAAAATTTCTATTTGTGTTTTTAGGCTTTATGACAAAGTGAATATTTGGGAAAAAATTGGAAACTTTAAGGAAAACTTTAAAAATAAGTTTAAGAATTTTAACAGAAATTTAAGGCAATTTCAGGAAAACTGTTATTTGGGTGTTTTGGTGGAATTTTCCTTTTAAATATCCAAGAATTTTCATGTAAATTTAAGGAAATTCCTTTGGATATTTAGGGGAACTTTCATGGAATTTTGTGGAATGTATTTCTACATTTTTTTTTAAATCAAAGAAAATTTAGGAGGGGATATTCTTAAAAATTATAGGGAAATTGCTTTGAAAATGTTTGGCATTTTCATGGATTTGGAGAATTTTATTTGTATATTTTGGGGATGGAGGTGGGGGCTATCCTTTTAAATGGAGTTTTGTGGAATTTTTCTTTTAAATATCCAAGAATTTTCATGGAAATTTCAGGAAACTTGTTTGGATATTTAGGGGAACTTTCATGGAATTTTATGGAATTTATTTCTATTTTTTTTTTTAGGTAAACTTTTATGGAAATTTTTGGTTAGGTATTTGCAAAGTTTTGGAAATTACATAGCACTTAGATAATTTGCTTGAATTCTTTAGGCTTTATGATCATGTTTAACTGAAAAAGTTGGGGAATATTTGAAAAGAAAATACTTTATGGGATATTTTTTTAAAATGAGTTCAAGAATTATCACCAATGCTTGGCTTTAACCAGTCTCTGTGGTCTATCACCGCCATCCCTCTCTCACTGACACCATAACTGACTGAGACCCCCACAACTGACCAGCAGGCCGACACTCGACGATGCTAAGCTAACAGCATGATCCTGACACCTACCAAGCAGCCAAAGGCCGCTTTTCAAATTCAGCCAAGGGTAAACACAAAAGCTGTCTCTGTCTACGTCACATACAGGAATGCAGTAGGAAAGACGCCTTCAATAAACAACAGCCTCCATGATCACTGGGGCACAGACTGCATCAGCAACAAAACAATCTGAAAGCCATCAGGGCAATCATAATAATCATCTTATAGTAGAGTAGAATAATCTGTTTACAGCCTTTGTCTCTCCTTCTCTCTCTATAAGTGACAGACGTCAGTCAGCACCATGGACAGCACCACATTAACACACATTTAACACAATCTCATCTTTTACTCGTTCCCACACTGTACCTAACATTTATTACATGCCAAAATATTTAAATCATCATCAACTTCATCAAACTTCTGAACAATAATGAAGACTTCACAGCAGCAGAGTGGAGAATAAAAATAAACATGAGCTTACCTGTTTATTTAGCTCAGACAGCCCACTGTTGTTCTCCTGGCCTCCTGTCTCTCTTTCTTCACCTGTTCTGTGGGAACTTTTCTTAGCTTTTTATGCTGTTGTTAATGTTGACACCACTTTTCTCCACTGACACTACTCAGGGTCTGACCGCTGCACCAGTTTAATACGAAACTTGAATCTCTTTTTCACATTTCCTCCATCCCTTTTGCTGTGCTAAACCAGACTACTTAAAAATGTAAATCCCCTTTGTTAAAAAAAAAAATTAAAATAGGTTAAAAAGGGCTAAAATGGGTTGATAATGGCAGAATTAATGGTGGAAAAGGCAATGAAATTGATATTTAAAGTGGCAGAAATGGATTAGAAGTGGCAAAAATGGAAATATATAGTCATAAAAGGTAATTAAAGAGTGGCTGAAATGGCTTTAAATTGGCAAAAATGGGTGGAAATTTGGTGAAATGGGATTGAAAATTGATATAAAATGGCAACAAAGGGTTAACTGAGAAAGAAAAAATAGGCAGATTTTGACAGAAATGGGTTAGACCAGTGGTTCTCAACCTTTTCACCCCGCAACCCCCAAAATAAAGGTGCTAGAGACCGGGGACCCCCACTGTACCTGAAGATGGTTGAACAGCCAGGAACATTCAAGAATAGTCATGTGCAGACAAGGCCGCCCATAAGGGGGATAAAGGGGGAGGTTTCTTGGACCCAGCCAAACTGGGGCCCATGGGGTCAGCAAAACCATGATCCAATGTAAAGTTAACCTGTGAAAACCATATTTTATATTTGACCTAAAAATAACGACTCTTGTCAAAGAAACAAATATCTTTATTTATTCATTTAGCCGTCTTTAGATTTAAAAAACTTTTTGTTAAAAATTAGATTTAAATGGGTTCAATTTGCTAAAATTGGTTAATAATGGAAAAAAATGTGAAAAAGGTGGTGAACTTGTTTTTTTAAAGAACATTAATGGGTTAGAATGGCAAAAATAAGAAAAAAAGTGGCAAAAAAAACACAAAAATGGGTTAAAGTGGCAAAAATAGGCATAGAAAGTGGTAAAGGGGGATTAAAAAGTGGCTGAAATATTTTTAAAGTGCAGATAAATTGGTGGAAATTACTGAATGGGATGAAAATTTGATATAAACTGGCAAAAATGGGTTAACTGTGGTTAAAATGGGCAAAAAGGTGATGAAAATAGGGGTTGATAGAGGCGCTAATGGGTCAAAAGAGGCAACGATTGGCAGAAAGAGGCAAAAATTGGTTTAGTAGTGGCAAAAACAGGCAGAAAAAAGTGATGGACAGGGTTTAAAATGCACAAAATGGTTTACAAGTGGCAGAAATGTAAAAATTGGGAGAAGTGGTGTTAAAAAGTGATGACAAAGGGTTAACATTTGGTAAAATTGGTGTAAATTGGCAACCGTGTTCTATAAAAAATATTCTTAGTTTTTTTAAGGCATGTGATGACCCCCTCTAAGTGTCTCGCAACCCCAAAGGAGGTCCCGACCCCAAGGTTGAGAACCACTGGGTTAAACTACCAAAATCAGGCAAATAACAAATGGTGAAATGTGGTTAGAATGGGAAAACATTGGGTGCAAAAAGGGTTTAATAGTGGCAGTAAGGGGTCAACAGAGGCAACATTAAGGTAAAGTGGCAAGAATTGGTCTTGAAGTGGTAAAAACAGGCAGAGAAATGTGGTGGAAAGAGTTTAAAACTGGCCAGGTTTGAAATGACAAAAATGTGTTAAAATTGGTGGGAAAAAATGAAGAAAAGGGGTAAAAATGTGACAAAATTGGTGTAAAGTGGCAACAGTGAAATTTAACAAATATTGTTCATTATTTTAGGGCAACTGGAGACCCCCTCTCAGTGTCCAGCGCCCCCTCTCAATCTGGGGTTCCCGACCCCCAGGTTGAGAACCACTGGTTTAGATGGTGTAAGCTTCTTATTTTTACTGAATCTTCACATTTTTAATCCAAAACAAAGCATTGCAGATGCATCAGTATTTGTGAAAATTGTAAGATTTAGTGGGAATGATGGCTGCAGACAAAACAAATCTTCAAAGCGTTTTATCTGACATCAGAAAATAACAGAAGGCTCTTTCCTTAAACATGCTGATTCAGCAGCCATACTCTTTTCTTCTTTGCAATAACTGCAGCATAATTGACTGTTGATCAGTACCTATCAGATCCAACATGAACACAACCAGCATTATAATAGAAATCACACCGCCAGCAGGGTGGAGTATTGCAGGGGCTACATGGACACATTGATGCTGAAGTATGGTGCAGATTCCCTCCATTTCTACACTCCTGCATCGTCTCTGTTAACAGCAGCTAGCATACAGAGAGAGTAAAGCATCAGCACTGCCAGTGTCTACAAACCCAGTCAGAGCACGTTGGAAGGCAAAATATCCCTCAGAAATAAACTCCTGTCCCACACAAACCTATCCGCTGACAAAATGCATCGAAATCCGCTGATCTTGAACGCTGCTCGCCCACCACAACAGCAGGCTCTAACTAATCCATCTCCCACTACATGTTTTTAATGAGCCTCCATCACCGTTATCCGTATGGCGCAGAGCAGCGAGGGCCAAATCGAGCCGTTTGCATGACTTTGTGCTGTCAGCAAAACGAGACGAGGGACGGAGAGAATGAGTGTACGTTACTGTCATGGAGCATCTGCGTGGTCGAGTTCCCATCTGGTGGATGTTTGTGAGTGTGTTTATCGTCTAAACACAGAGAAGGCCTGTTTACCTGCATCATCCTGTCCGTGTCTCAGATGCAGCAGGATTATTGGAAACAGAAGCTGATGGGAGTGGCAGAGAGTGTGGATTTAGGGGCTGCCAGGCCCTTTTCACAAGCCCCCAAGGGGGCCACATTAAGACCCTCTGAGGGCCAAATTAGAGGCAGCTAACCAAGTTAGAGATCAGCAGTAGAGGGGGTCTGACTGGCAGGGATGGACTCATTTCACTCCCCCCAAACCAACACACACACATTTATACAACACACACACCTCCTCTCTTTGTTTTGTGGCTGATCAGCAGAAGATAAAAGCTGCTTCCTGACAATAGCAGTCGCTCTGCAGGGACGTCCTGACAGAAAGAAGGGCTGTAATGTTTATCTGCAGGTCAGACCAGATGATTGTTTCAATAAGACCAGATTTCAATGAACAGTTTCTTCAAATTTAATCTGATTATAAACTTCAGTCACATTCTTTCAAGCAAAAGTTCCAAAGGTATTACTGTGGATGACAGGAAAGGTGTTTTTGTTTTTGGTAATATCGTTAAAATTGATTACATACCCCAGTTAGAAAGAAAAACAGCTGGGACATAGAAACAGAATGCTGTGATTTGCAGATCCATTTAACTTATTCCACTGAGTACAGCACAAAGACATGCTATGTTATGTTCAAAGTGATCAACTTTATTATTCACTTTATTATTTTTTTTTTGGAAATATATATGAATCCTGACTTTGATACCTGCAACGCGTTCCAAACAGTTGGCACAGGGCCATGTGTCCCACTGTTACATCACTGAAAGTGGACTTTCCCTTATTCTTTCTAAGGTTTCCATTGTTGTATTTTGTGCTTCATTATGCACCATACATTTTCAATGGAAGACATGCATCCAGGCTAGACTTTTTTATTGTGAAGCCATGCTGTTGTAACTCCTGTAGAATATGGCCTGGCGGTGTCTTGCTGAAATAAGCAGGGATGTCTCATCTAGATGCAAGGAAATGTCGCTCCAAAAGCTTTATGTACCTCTCAGTGTTAATGACGCCTTCACAGATGTGCAAGTAACCCATGCCATGGGCACTACTACACCCACGCACCATCACAGATGCTGGCTTTTGAACTTTGTGTTGATAACCATCTGATTGGTCCTTTTCCTCATCAGCCCTCAGGAATCGACTGCCATTATTTCCAAAAACATTTTAAAATGTGGACTCATCAAACCACAGAAAATTTTCCACTGAGCTCAGGGCCCAGATAAGTGGGCGGGGCCCAGATGAGTGGGTGGGGCCTCTGGATATCATTAATGTACAAAATGGCTTTTCTTAGCCTGGGAGAGCTTAAACTTACATCTGTAGATGCAGTGAGGCACTGTGATAACCCCAGCAGGATTATCCATCACAGAATGATGCCTTTATTGGGAGCGGTTTCAAAGGTCACAGGCATTGAGCATTGGTTTTCAGCCTCGCCTCTTTTGTGCAGAGATTTCTCTGATAATGAAGATGGTGAAATCTCTAAATTCCTTGCAATGCACTTGTTTGAAATTGCTCATAAACTGTTAGTTTGTTAGAGAACTTTGCATGGTCTTCATTCAGATTTGCTTCTTTTATACTGGTGGAATTTTCCAGGTATTCTTGAACATACATCAACTTTCTCAGTCTTTCCTTGCTCCTTGCTGTCCCAGCTTCATCAAATTCTGAATGTGTCATTTCCTAAAATACAATTAAATTTATCACTTTGATGATAAAATATCTTGTTTTTGTGCTGTAATCAGTTCATGTATGATAAAAGGGATCTGATTTTTTGTTAGAAAAATGCTATTAACAGGACAAAAATGATTCATATTCAAAAATGTCACCATTATTCCAAGTTCAAACCAAAAATGTCACAAAAGCTATTTATTTATTTATTTTTTGTGTGAGAAATAACAAGACAGAAGAGTGATATTCAAGTGTTAAATGAGGGACAGTGAGAGATGGGGGGGGGGGAATATATATATATATTTATGTGTGTGTGCGTGTGTGTTTGTGTTAATACATATTCATAATATTAGAATATAATAGTAAAAACTACTAATAATACAAAAATAAAAATCAAATACACAGGGAAAACATTATTAAGACAGCAGTACAGACTACTGGAGGCCTAAAGCAAAGATTTTCCAGTTGGAGAACTGTTATGATATTAGAGTGTTATGGTCAGTATGGGGAGTTATATGCAGAGTAAAAAAAAAAGAAAAAAAATATAATAATGATAAATACATAAATAAATAAATAAATAAATAAATAAATAAATAAATAAAATTAACAATAAAATTCAAAACAGACAAAAATGTATGTATATTAATAATAATGGATGGGATTAAAGATTTTTTTTTTAAAAATTGACAAAATTGAACAAAGAAATACACAAAGAGCAAATAGCTTACATGAAAAGATGAATATACTAACTAACAAGATAATAATAATGTCATTAATATTAATGATAACAATAACAGTGATAATACTTATATTTATAATGTCACAAAAATGTTTAAATAGACACCGCAGTAATTCTACATGGGTAGATCTAAACTATCATCTTGAGAAAGATCCGTCCTTTTACATGTATCCTGCAAAACTTGAACATTCTCATGATAATAACTTCTCTTCAGGCTCTCAGTGCTGTTTAAAATACATCACCAAGCTTCACTTTGCATTGACTAACATGCTGCTATTTTGCAAATATAATGGGCTCTATGGATTCAATCCCATATAAGACCAGCACTCTCCCTGCTGCTGTACACCCTCTGGTATCAGATGTGCATTAATCCGTCAAAGAAAGTAGTGCCCAAAAAGTGCTCCTCTGCTATCAGAATTACATTAGCTAAAAGCTTCTGATGGAGATGACTTTTATGGTTGATCTTTATTTTGGATATTTTTTTATGAAGATTTACTTTGATGGGAACAGTGACCTTTCACAGCCTTCTCTACTGCACTAAGACACACAGAGGTCTGCAAAAAATCTATCCCCAAAATCCAGCAGATGTCTAATGTGTCTTGCAAAAAAAAATTGCTCTTGCATAAACTGACTGGCAAGTGCTACCCTGCAGGTACAGAAAGACTTTAAACACACCCCCATAAATGGTTAACAAATAAAAATAATCCAAAAACCACCAACACATGGCAAAGAATCATGACAGATTTACACCGCGTTCCACATTATTATGCAAATGATATTTTTCTCTGATTTTCCTAAATATTAATGCAAATGACAGTCAGAATATTTTTCAAGTCATCAGCCGTTAGAGCATAATTCAAATGTTTTTGAACAAAATTTCATAATGACAAAAATTATTTTTTTTAAATAAAAACCTCAAAATGCACTGTTCCACATTATTAAGCACAACAGCTTTTTAAAACATTTTATAGGTTGTAAAGAAGTGAAAATGGTCATTTGTAGAAATTGCAGCATTGGGAGGTCATATTTACTGAAATCAAAGCTATTTCAATCAAAAACATCTTAACAGGACAAGTTCCATGTTAACATAGGAGCACTTCTTTGATATCACCTTCAATATTCTTGCATCCATTGAACTTGTGAGTTTTTGGAGAGTTTCTGCTTGAATTTCTTTGCAGGATGTCAGAATATCCTCCCAGAGCTGCTGTTTTGATGTGAACTGCCTTCCACCCTCATAGATCTTCAGCTTGAGGATGCTCCAGAGGTTCTCAGTAGGGTTGAGGTCAGGGGAGGATGGGGGCCACACCATGAGTTTCTCTCCTTTTATGCCCATAGCAGCCAATGACACAGAGGAATTCTCTGCAGCATGAGATGGAGCATTGTCATGCATGAAGAAAATTTTGCCACAGAAGGCACGGCTCTCTTTTTGTACCATGGAAGCAAGTGGTCAGTCAGAAACTCTATATGCTTTGCCGAGGTCATTTTCACACCTTCAGGGACCCTACAGGGGCCTATCAGCTCTCTCCTCATGAATCCGGCCCAAAACATGACTCCACCCCCTCCTTGTTGACGTCCCGGCCTCATTGGGACATGGTGGCCATCCACCAACCATCCACTACTCCTCCATCTGGACCATCCAGGGTTGCACGGCACTCATCAGTAAACAAAACTGTTTGAAAATGAGTCTACATGTGTTTCTGGGCCCACTGCAACCGTTTCTGCTTGTGAGCATTGGTTAGGGGGGGCTGAATAGTAGGTTTATACACGACTGCAAGCCTCTGGAAGATCCCACACCTTGAGGTTGGTGGGACTCCAGAGGCAACAGCAGCTTCAAATACTTGTTTGCTGCTGTGTAATGGCATTTTAGCATCTGCTCTCTTAATCTGATGTTTCTGTCCGTCAGAAACCTTCCTCATTATGCCTTTATCTGCACAAACCCGTCTGTGCTCTGAATTAGACACAGTTTTCTTCAAAGTACGATGATCATGCTTAATTTTTCCTGAAATATTGAATATTTTCATTCCTTGTCCAAGGCATTACACTATTTGACACTTTTCAGCAGCAGAGAGATCCTTTTTCTTTCCCATATTGCTGAAACCTGTGGCCTGCTTAATAATGTGGAACATGTGAAAAGTGCATTTTGAGGTTTTTATTTAAAAAAAAAAAAGTTATCATTATGAAGTTTGTTCAAAAACATTTGAATTAGACTCTAACTGTTGATGACTTGAAAAATATTGTGACTGTCATTTGCATTAATATTTAGAAAATCAGAGAAAAACGTCGTTTGCATAATAATGTGGAATGCAGTGTAGAGATTACACCACAGAGGTCATAACTGCTATTTCCTATCCTTACATACTGCTTGTGTTTGCCAGTTTTAATAGTATCATCTCTCTTCATTTCTAACTAAAAATAGAATCTTGCATTCACTGCAAAAGACAGAATATTCCTATGATGGTACTTACTGAGGGAAGCTCTCCCTCTCCTGGAGCTCCAGGGAAATCCCTGACTCCTTCTCTTGTGTGAAAGCTAGCCACACTGCAGATTCTGTCAGTATTAACATGCTGAGACTGGGTGACACATTTACCAACAAATCAGTACTCAGCTTTAGATATGGTGTGTTAGGGATGCTTTTCTATTGGTCAAAACATTCAAAGCCTCAGCAACGACTGTGATTGACATATAAACAGACCAAGAGCTGCAGACATGTTGCATTGTTTTGGTTTTTCAGTTGGATAAAAATGTGACCTGACAGACTTACTTTTGAAAGACTGGCACTTTCTCTGAGAGTACAGGAGCCTTTTCATTAACCAGGATTTATTTAACTGTTTGCTGTTGTGTTAAAACTACAAATTCACTGTCAGAGAAGGACATTTAGGGATCTTTTCCTATATATCTTTTTAGATTTCAGATGAATTTTGGGGAGATGCAGGCATTTTAGACTCCTGAAATAATGCTGTGCTGTCACATCCTTAAGCCCCGCCCCCTGCCTCCTGTCTCATATCTCACACAGGCTCAAACATTTGTTGGTGGTGACATTTGTGAAGTCTCTCAGAGGAGGATCATAAATCGGAGTTTTATGAGCTGCAGACTGCTGACCTCGACGTTCAGAAAGAAACAAAAATGGCACAGGTTCCAGCTCCCTGGGAGCGATGAGTGATGGGTCTCAGAGGGGCAGTGAACGGAGCACAAGGTTAGGGTCAGACATGTTTGTGTTTATTAAAGCCTGTGTTCATTAGCTGCAGCATGCAGACCCCAGATTTTACATTTAAACTTCTAAACAATGTGCAATATTCACCTGTTCTCATGAGTGTCCATGGCAGAAATGTCCTCATTAGTCATAAAATCAAAGTCAGTGATACTCAGTGCTTGGCTCTGGAGCCACATGTGGCTCTTTATGTCTTCATTTGAAGTATTGTTCTTTTAAACTTTGACCTCAGAAATTTATCATTGCAAGTTACATTAACCAGTTTGTCTCCCACACGTATACAGTAGGTTTTAATGGTCAAACTTAATTGTCAACCTTTATTTTTTTTCCCTTTTTAAACATTTTTTACCACTTTGAATCCATTTCTGCTGCTTTAAGCTCATTTTTGCCACTTCTTTTAGCCACTTTTATCCCATTTTTTGCTACTTTTATCCCATTTTTGCCCTTTTTCATCACTTTTAGCCACTTTTATCCTGCTACTTTGCAATTTTTCACCCATTTTAGCTGCCTTTTGCAATTAAATGTTACTTCCCCCCCATTTCCTCAACTTTTTACAGCTTTTTTTGTTCACTTTTCACTAATTTTTGCTGTTTTTTGACCACCTGTAACTCATTTTATTTGAGACTTTGTGCCCATTTTTGCCACTTTTCACCTAGTTTTCTCCAGTGTATGCCTAATTTGCCCCCACACCCCCAATTTTTGCCACTTTGAATCCATTTCTGTTGCTTTTAGTCCATTTTTACCACTTTTTTTTAGCCACTTTTCAACCATTTTCTGCTACTTTTATCCAACTTTTGCCCTGTTTCATCAGTTTTAGCCACTTTTTTCCTGCTTGTTTGCAATTTTCCACCTATTTCAGCTGCCTTTTGCCATTATAACCCTTTACCTACTGAGTCTAAAAATGGCAATTTGGACATATTTTGTTATTATGGCTGTAAAATAGTCAGGAAATGCCCAGAGTCTGAGAGCTTTGGTCCCTTTTCCCAGGAGTACTTGAGCTTGACTTTACAACATCTGATTAATGATTATTGCACATTATATGGAATTGTCAGCAGTTTAAAAGCAGAAAAACACAAAAACAGATTTGTTTTTCATGGCTTTTATGAGAAGAAATTTTATTATTGCTCATGAAGTTTTGATTTGACATTTGAAATGTGAACCTATACATGTTTAGAACAATCACCCGTCATTTTTTGAGTCTAGGACTCTGGGTGTGCAAAACACAGTGCAAAAGATAACTGTATACATATTAGTGCAAATAAAAATGTAAAAGTGCATTCTCAACATTCTCAAGTAACATATTGTTATTGCACATGACAGACACGCACAAATGCCACTATCTAACGCTATTTTTTGAAAACAAAACACCACTCTCGCTCTCCTTTTACTCTCTTCCTTCACTCTCCTTTCTCACTCGTCTTCTGCCAAAGCTGCCGTTTTCGTGGTGCTGTTCAACATTACCGTAATATATATACCACATATCATATATTGCCAGAAAGCATAGATTCTCAGCTCTCTGTCAGCGTTGGAATTTTTTAGATTGAGCAAACTTTCAAGGAGTTACAGTGTTGAGAGTATGTGTAGCGGTCTCGTGATACTCCTTTTGCTATGAATGCCCACGTCATATGGTTGCGAGTACTGTAATGAACCATATATGTGCGGGTTAAATGCCACTTTTCCCCCATTTCCCACCTTTTTACTGCTTTTTTGCTCATTTTAGTCACTTTCACCATTCAGATTTGTGGCTCTTGCGATGGCATTTTCCAACAATTTGGCTCTTTGTTTGAGCAGGGTTGTGGAACACTGATCTAAATGATTTCTCCATGAAATAAGTTTGGTCTTACTTTCACACCATTAGTGGGCAGTAGAGAAACATTTCAGGTTATATCTGCCTCGAAAAACCAACAGAGAAGAGGTCAAGATTGAGCTTTGCAAGTTTGAATCCAATCAAGTCATTACAGGTGGGCGTGGCTTCAATCAGGCTCCATTCAGTTGTTTGTGAACAGACAAACAGCATCAGCTCTCTGCAAAACATCAAAACTTGGATTTTTGTCTGAAAATTTGCAATGGGCTTCAGAGAGGTGGTTTTGTGGGTGTTTGTGCTTCTCCTGTCTCGAGCTGCCACTCAAAACTTCACTAACTTGAGCGCAAATGAGACTTTAAGCCCACAAGAACAGGAGACAGCAAGCTTCCAGCTGCCCAGATCTCTGCAGACAAAAGACCATCAGTCAAACTGGTCTAAGCACAGGGGTCCGGTTCACACTCCTGTCAGCTACCGGCTCAAGGTCTATGAGATCTCCAACCCCGCTGTGAGAAAACACAAACCAGTCCAGGATTTTGCACAACGGAGACTTCAAGACCCGCAGAGATCGAAGGCTAGAGAGCTGACCTCGGAGCAGCTGGAGCTGAGGGAAAACGTCCAAGTTCAGGAGTTTGTGGCCCTGATCCAAGGCCCCGATCTAAACCCGCCTGTCAGGAGGGAAACAAAGGTGACTTAAAAACATCGACTTTCTCTCCTTTTTACTCTTGAACCTAATTCTGATGAAATATTTGTGATATTCTAGGTGCAGGTGAAGTTTGAAAAGCAGGTTCCTGTTCCAGCTGGCAGTGTGGCGGTGCAATGTGACGAAGAAAAGGTCACCGTAGAGGTCAAACAGAACTTTCTAGGTAACTGTTGTTTCATTAATATAATGTTAACATACAGGATTAGCCTAAAGCAACAGTTTAGAGCAGTTTAATTTTCAAATATTGTTTTCAACAAAATCAGTGAAATGTGGGTTTTTATTTGTTCACACTGGCATGTTTAAAATAACAATATGACTCATAAAGGAGTGCTGTTATACAAAATACTGGCATGACTGTACTGATGTCTGACAGTAGAGGACTGCCATATCAAATATCAGCACTGCTGTTTATCTAGGCAAATATTATACTAAAGAAAAGTAACTTTCTCTTTTATATTTCTTTTTTTAAATGATGAAATGTGGACAAACAAATTTTCTTACTTTTTCTAAGTTTTAATCCTCCAATAAGGAGTGCTGTTAATCAGAGTTTACTTTTTGTTTTTATTCATTCATTTATTTTCCACATTCAATCAGGTCAATCATAGAAATCAGGAAAAAATGCCTTAATAATGTTTATTTTATTTTATCTTTTTACAAAATTGATTAAATGTGTGTGTTTCTTTTTGTCCATTGTTTTCAGTAATGTAACATGAGTGCAGTTATACCAGATAATGGCACAGCTAGGGTTAAATAAGCACATACTCTCATTTTGTGCTATGAAACTAAATAAAAAAGTTTGTTGCATACTAAATTATGTCAAGAAATTAAAAATCAATGTATTTTTTTCTACAATAATGTTGAAGTCGTAGCTTTGTTGCTTTTTCATTGATTTTACATTATTTTAAACACTGGTGCATTTTATTTAGCAATATGAAATCATTGTGTGTGCTTTTATACAGAATATTGGCACAGCTGGGATTCCGTACATATAAAGCAGAAAATGCAGGTTTTGAGAAAATACTCCCCATGGAGATTTTTCTTCACATGGGTTTAGTAAGCTCTGTCATGACTGAGAGAGCTGTTATACTGGATATCAGCATGACTACAGTTTTGTCTTTGTTTTTACCAACAGTGGTAATCTTTCACATTTATCTTTTTAACTAAGTAAAGCCTCACAGTATGGTGCTGTTATACTGATTATCAGCATAGTTGTGATTGAATGATGACTTAGTATAAAAAGGCATACTTCTGTTAGTTTTTACTGTAAAGATGTAATGTGGAGACGTTTTGGTCAGGTTAGGCCGGCCACACACTACAGGATTTTAAGCCCGATTTTAGCCAAGATTTGACTCCCCCGACGATTGTGAGGGCGTATACCAACTGGAGCCTCGTCACAAACACTTATTTTTCTGAGTAGTCTGCATGTGAGTGGTGTCAACATGATTCATTTACTGCTCCAAATCATGTCGTAGCCTCCCAGACCCTGAATCATAAATATCAAACATGTTTGATAGACTATTTACGATTCTAGGTGGTAGTGCCACTGACGGAGTACCCACATCAACCAATGAGATCAAGCACACTGGGTAGTGTCATCAGACGAATCATACGTACTTTCACCGCTCACAAACAATAAACACAACTGTACCTTAATTCCAGCCAGGATTTCGTCCTGAGTCTTTCCCCTGTTTTATGATTGTTGCTGCACCTGTAAAACACAGGTCATAGGTCAGCAGGTGTGTGGTCTCCAGTGATCTGACAGTCTGGCTGAGTCGTCTAGTGAGGATTAAAGATGAAAAATCTTTGGAAATTGTCCTGAAGTCTGTGGTCTCTCACGGTTTTAAAATTGTTTCAGATAAAAAAATCGTCTAGTGTGTGGCCAGCCTTAGTGTACTATATAAGCCATATCACACAGTATGGCAGTGTTACTCAACCCTGCTCAACCAAAGAGCCAAACTGTTGAAAAATACCTTCATAAGAGCCACAATCTAAGTAGTGAAAAGGGGCAAAAACTGTTTGAAGTAGCAATATAAATAACTTCAAGGTGGCAAAAAGGTCCAAAAGTAGCCAAAGCATGGCAAAAAAAATTAGTAAAGTGACTAAAATGGGCAAAAAGCAGTCAAGAGTGGCAAAATAGGGCACCAAAATGAGGAAACAAGCAGTGTTAATTTTGGCAGCCATTTTTGGTTTTTGTCTTAGTTTTGGTCTTTGAATGAAATGTTTTTTAGTTTTAGTCACATCTGAGTCATTTCTACCCTTTTTAGTTTTAGTCTAGATTTAGTCCAGAAAAAGTCCTCACATTTTAGTTTTTGCTTTTTGTCCAAGCATTTATTTTCTTGCCTAAATCTGGTACCAAGTCATGGTAGTGTGTTCTCTGCACCCTGCCAAACCTGGGGTCCCTGCTTTCTACAGCTGAGAGGCAGAATAGATACAGATATATTATATTCTGACAGATTTACCACCAGTAGAGAAATGTCATGGATTTTTAATGTCCAACAAAAACTACATTACATTTTAGTGTAGTTTTAGTCATTTTGATGAAAACTAAACTTAGTTTTTGTCAGTTTTAGTCATCACAGATCTATTTTTGTTAGTCTATTTTTTGTCATGGAAAAAAAGCTGTCGACAAATAGTTTTAGTCATAGTTTTAGTCGACAAAATTAACACTGGAAACATGTATTCAATGGCAAAAGATAGCTTAAATGGGCAAAAAGTGGTAAAAAAAAAAGCAAGAAGAGATAAATGTGGCAAAATGAAGTTGCAAAAGTGGGCAACAAAACAGGAAACAAGTGGTGTTTAATGGCAAAAGGTAACTTAAATAGGCGAAAAGTGGCAAAAAATTGTGAAATAGGGCAAAAATGGGGAAGTATCAAAAAGAAGTGGCAAAAATGGGCAAAAAGTAGGTAAAAATGGTGGTATTTAATGGCAAAGATTGCTTAATTGGGTGAAAAGTGGCAAACATTGTGAAAAAGGGCAAAAATATGATAAATGGGACAATTATGTTTGACAATAAAAGCCTTCTGTTTAAGTCTTGGAAACAAACTGATTATTGTGATTAACATCTGAGGTCAAAGTTTCCCTTTTCTAAGGTTTTCTTGAGGAATAATATTTCAAATTAAGATATGAAAGAGCCAGAAATCATCACAAAAGAGCCACATGTTGAGTATCATTCCAATAGAGAGAACCATTATTCTGAATATTAGCACATCTTTGATTTTATAGACATAAAGTATAAATTAACTTTTTGTTTCCTGTTTTTTTACATGTTCTCAACTTTCTCCTCTTTACATAGGCAAGGATTAAATCTGAAGTAGCTTTTATTAGCTGAATTTAATATTTTTACTCATCCAAACTTCCTTGTAAGGTAAGAAAAATACACCTGAATATGATGCTGTAGTGCCAAGCTTTTTTCTTCCGGTTGATGTTTTTAAGATTAAATTAATTTGCACATTTTTGAAAAAAACATTCATTTTTGTGGTTGAAATGTAGTTTGAGACTGGTATTGTCATTAATATAATTAAAAAAAGAACAGCAGCAGAACAGAACACCAGCATTGGTCCCAGTGCTGTTATACATTATATCAGCACATGTGGACTCCCTCTCGTCCAGTTAAATGACTGAGAGTGCTGCTTAGTGTTCCTGCTCTGATGTCTCCAGAAAGGAGAGTTAGAGGCCTTAATGGGGACGATCCAACGGGACAGAGAGGATGAGACTCATCTGTGATTACAGCAAACAGCACAACGATCAATATTCAGTTTCCTTTTATTTCTTCACTTAGAAAAGCAGCTTTCTGCAGAGCCATTTGAAGTACAACCGCTGACTTTACAGCGGGGAAACCTTTTATTCGGCCTGTTCCTGAGTGGTATTGACTGGACCAAAATAAGAAATGGCTTCTCAGTAATGTCCCTCATTTAAGCTCGTCTATTTTCACTTCTTTTCCAGGTAACAGTCAGCTGATCCGTGCCAGTGATCTGACTTTAGGAGGCTGTGCTGCAGTGAATGCAGCTGACCACATCCTACGGTTTCAGACCGAGCTCCACGGCTGTGGGAGCAAGCTGAGGGTGTGTTTTTGCTCTCTTTAGCATCATCAACTCCTGTGCAATTAAAAATAACAGGTTTGTCTTTTTCAGATGACTGAAGACGCTCTAATCTACTCCTTTCATCTGCTATACGCTCCAAAACCCATTGGCAGTAGCTTCATTTTAAGGACCAATCATGCAGAGGTGGCGGTCCAATGCCACTACAGAAGGTAATGCCTCATTATGGAGGGAATGTGCAGCACGTAAAAACACTTAGGTGTTATGAAATAAATGGTTTTATATGTGAGGGGAAGCTGTCAGAAAGCATTACACAGAAATACACTCACAAGTGGGATGTTTTGATCAGTTCTATGTTTAGGTACATTACATCCAGCAGGAGCAGGCATTTTTTGGGGGTTATTTTTGCCTCTTTTATCTAATTTTGGGCACTTCGGCTGGTCCCCAGAAAGCTCTTCCAATACCCCTACTACATTACTCAACCCTCCTCAACCAAAGAGCCAAACTGTTGGAAAATACATTTGCAAGAGCCACAATCTAAGAGGAGAAAAGTGGCAATTAAAATAAGTTAAATGTGGCAAAATTGGTCAAACAACACTGGGGAAAAAGTGCCAAAAATGGGTGGGAAGTGACCGAAATGGGCAAAAATCAGAATAAAGGTGGGGAAAATGGGCAAAAAGGGACATTTAATTGCAAAAGGCAGCTTAAATGGGCGAGAAGTGGCAAAAATTGCAAAAAGCAGGATAAAAGTGTCAAAAAGGGGAGAAAAGTGATAAAAAGAAGTGGCAAAAATGGGCTTAAAGTGGAAAACAGTGGGTGAAAAGTGGCAAAACAGGGCAGGAAGTGGCAAAAATGGTCCAAAAATGCCAAAAACTTGACTTAAATGGGCAAAAATCAGGATAAAGAAGGAAAAAATGTGCAAAAAGCATTAAATAGCAGCAAAATTGGAAATTAGTGGCATTTAATGGCAAAAGGCAGCTTAAATGGGCAAAAAGGGGCAAAAAAGGTGGAAAAAAAGGTGCAAAAAATTGCAAGCAGCTGGATAAAAATGTCAAAAATTGGGCTAAAAGCAGTAAAAATGGAATTAAAGTTGCAAAAAACTGCAAATAAGGGCAATGACCAAAAAATAAGTTGACAATTAAAGCCTACTGTGTAAGTGTGGGAAACAAACTAATTAATGTTACTTACGATGGATGATTTCTGAGGTAAAATTTTTCTTAAGGTTTTCTGGGGGAATAATATTTCAAATTATGACATAAAAGAGCCATAAATCACAAATGAGCCGCATGTGGCTCTAGAGCCACACGTTTTCACTGATTCAAAGTATTTTAAATAAGACAGTGTTGCAGCAGTACAGCCTGTCTTGTGCTGTGGTATTTGTGCAAAACTTTTTCTACTTATTAGTCAAGTTGGCCTCGAATTTTGTTAAGAAAAAGTCTCAAAATGTAGACGTATTAGTCTGCTTAAATGCTTTTGAAGGGTGCACTCACACTAGGCCCAGTTGTCCTGCACTGGCCTGCACTCATATTGCTCCAGCCAGGCGCAGCAGGAACAGATATGTCATGACGATGCAGTTTTACACTGACAATAAGGCAGTACTTTAATTCTCTTTGTGGCTTATTAGAGCAGTTTTGGGCAGATATGGCCCTCTACAACTCTAGAATGACTGTTAGGAGGAATGTCTGTTGTACATCCACATGATGCTTCAGGTATGAGCAATCATGCCAAAGCACACCTCTTAATCTGGGCCAAAGAAGTACACCACGGCTAAGTGCTCATTCTAGTCAAACAGTCTGGACTTTGGGGGTCGAATGCACAAAGCCAGGGCACTTCAAATTACATGCTTTGCTATGAACAAGTCTAAATCTGCACTGGTTGTGTTCTGCAGGAGCGGTCATTTTCTCCTTCTATGTTCATCTCTCTGCTCTCCTCTTTAATGCGACTGAAGAGAAACTTTATTGACGAGGGTCGTCCTTCCTGTGATTGTCCCCACAGGAAACACCATGTGAGCAGCACCGCCCTGAGGCCTACCTGGACAACTTTCGCCTCCAGACTGATGGCTGAGCAGCAGCTCCACTTCTCCCTGCGTCTCATGACAGGTGGGCGACGACACTTGAAAACAACTAAAAAACAAAACTGCCGTGCTGTTTGAGAAACGTTGATTTGCAGCAGACGGTTTAGGCTTATTTCCCTAGTGGCGGTGACTAATTACAACCATTCGGAGGCCTTGCTGCTGTTTAAGATGCTGAACAGAGACCGGGTAAACAAGGAGGGAACCTTTCTGATGCGTGAGCTGGAATTACAAGCTCCAAAGGCTGAAGCTGACCCAATAAAGTGATCAATAAACAGCTGATTATGTTTTCTAATGAATCCTCAGCTACATGCTGAGGAGAGCAGCTGCACAAAGCATCATCTTAGGAGGAAACTGACCGTAAAGCCCTCCTTGGTTTCTGTTACAGAATAAAGACAAAGATCAGAGAGATTGTAGGGTGGATGAGGATGAATCAGAATGTTTAGAAAACTGGTTAAAACTGTTCATATTATTACTGATGTCTGATGGGGTTTTCTTAAAACTTTGCACGAATTGCAAGAGTGACTGAAGAAGAAGAGTGACTGGAGAATAGATTGATGGGATTTTGGAAGTTAAAGGTCAAAGTGGCCGAGCCTAAAGCCTAGTCCACATGTAGGCAGGTATTAGGATCCTCTTGTACCTGGCAGTATCATGAACATTGTTTCAAATATAACCCTTGCCTACACATGATGCATGTCACCATAGGACACCACTGGAGGGCACACCAGAGAGCTGGGGGAAAGGAAAAAGATTCAACACCCCTAAACTTTTGGAGCATCAGCTGTCAGATTTGCAGCACACCACTGTGGCATGCTAGCTTCTGCTGGAAGCTTGGCAGGCCTCACCCTCTCTGGGGTTGCTGATGGCCTGCTTCACAATGATAGGAAGAGTCGACATCGAAGGATCAAAAAGCGACATCGCTATGAACGCTTGGCCGCCACAAGCCAGTTATCCCTGTGGTAACTTTTCTGACACTTCCTGCCTAAAACCCCAAAGGTCAGAAGGATCGCTCCCCATGTCCAGTGTTTAGATCAGTGATACTCAACGTGTGGCTCTTTTCTGAGGTTTCCCACAGAAAACCTTTGAAACTTTAACCTCAGAAATTAATCACATTGATCAGTTTCCTTCCCTGACTTTTACAAAAAATGCCAAATTTGATTTTCTCATTCATCCCATTTTTGCCCGCTTTCACAATTTTTTTTGCCACTTTTCTCCAAATTAAACTACCTTTGCCATTAAATACCAATTTTTTCCTATTTTTTTGCCCTGTTTTGCCACTCTTGACTGCTTTGTGCCCATTTATGTCACTCTTCTCTCATTTCTTTGCCACATTTTTGCCACTTTTGGATCATTTTTGCACCATCTTTGCCACTTTTTATTATTTTTTAACCACTTTCCACCCATTTAAGCTACCTATTGCCATTAAATACAGTTTTTTTTTTGTATTTTGTGCCCTATTTTGCCACACTTGACTGCTTATTGCCCATTTATTGTGCTTTTCACCAATTTTTCACATTTCACCCATTTAAGATACCTTTTGGCATTAAATACAGCTTGTTTTCCCTTTGCTGCTCTTTTTTGCAACTTATTTTTGCCACTTTTATCCCATTTTCCCCCCATTTTCACCACTTTACGCCTATTCAAGCTATCTTTTGCCAGTAATACCACTTGATTCCTATTTTTTTGCCCTATTTTGCCACACTTGACTGCTTTTTGCCCTTTTTAGTCACACCACTCTCATTTTTGCCAGGTTCAGGCCACTTTTGGACCAATTTTGCCAACTTCGGTTAAGCAGGGTTGAGACACACTTGTTTAGATTAATAAATATATCTAAAAAAAAAAACCATGAAATGTCCCATCTGACTTGACCCACTGTCTTGACCCACCACAACACTGTCTGGTGTACCTTTTGGAAGCATAGGACCACCAAGCAGCATATCTGGGTCAAAACTGAGCCTCAATTTTGGAAGCAGGATGAAAATTTAACCCCAAACCCATACTGTTTAACCCCAAACCCACACAGTTTAACCCCAAACCCACAACGTTTAACCCCAAACCCACACAGTTTAACCCCAAACCCAAACTCTTCAGCCCCAAACCCACACCTTTTAACCCCAAACCCACAGCTTTTAACCCCAAACCTACACCTTTTAACCCCAAACCCACATGTTTAACCCCAAACCTGCACCTTTTAACCCCATAACCACACCATTTAACCCCAAACCCACACCTTTTAACCCCAAACCCACACCTTTTTACCCCAAACCCACAATGTTTAACCCCAAACCCACACCTTTTAACCCCAAACCCACACTGTTTAACCCCAAACCCACACTGTTTAACCCCAAACCCACACAGTTTAACCCCAAACCCACACCATTTAACCCCAAACCCACACCTTTTTACCCCAAACCCACACTGTTTAACCCCAAACCCACAATGTTTAACCCCAAACCCACACCTTTTAACCCCAAACCCACACTGTTTAACCCCAAACCCACACTGTTTAACCCCAAACCCACACCTTTTAACCCCAAACCCACACCTTTTTTTCAACCCAAACCCACACAGTTTAACCCCAAACCCACACAGTTTAACCCCAAACCCACACTGTTTAACCCCAAACCCACACAGTTTAACCCCAAACCCACACCTTTTAACCCCAAACCCACATGTTTAACCCCAAACCCACACCGTTTAACCCCAAACCCACACCTTTTAACCCCAAACCCACACCTTTTAACCCCAAACCAACATTTTTTTACCCCAAACCTACATGTTTAACCCCAAACCCACACCTTTTAACCCCAAACCCACACCTTTTTACCCCAAACCTACATGTTTAACCCCAAACCCACACCTTTTAACCCCAAACCCACACCTTTTTACCCCAAACCTACATGTTTAACCCCAAACCCACACCGTTTTAAACCCAAACCCACACAGTTTAACCCCAAACCCACACAGTTTAACCACACTGAAGTAAAGAAATTTAGATCACCATTTCATGAAAGTCGCCGCCCACTGTTTGCTCTCTAAGTGCTGGGCCAATCAGAGGGCCAACAATGGTTTAACTGTTAAAGTTTCTGCTCTTTTTGCTGCATTTGTTTCCCACTCAGGTTAATGATAATGCTGCATGTATACTTCATTTTTTTCTTCTTTTAAAGCACTTTTCTCCTATTGCTGCTCGACCTGTTTCCCATTCACTGCCCTCACTCTGCCCCACAGGCATCATTTAAGCTTCATGTAATTAGATTATTATTTTTCCACTTCTTCTGTATTCGATTAGAGGACTGGCAGGCGCAGAGGTCCTCTGCTGTTTACTTCCTCAGTGACGTGATGCACATCGAGGCGGCCGTCCTGCAGGGTCACCACAGGCCGCTGAGGGTCTATGTGGACAGCTGCGTCGCCACCGTGATGCCTGACCCTGAATCTCAGCCTGGATACACCTTCATCAGCAACCACGGGTGAGCAGACGTTGAGAGAAGACTCATATCTAAACGTTTAAAGAGGAAGTGTTTGCCTGAAAGAGTCAGCTAGTCATAACAGTGAGGATTAAGCTTTGAAATTTGCAGCTCTGCAGCTTTTTAAGAGTATTCATTGTCCCATGGAGAGCTGAAATGTGTTTATAAGTCGCCTGTATTCTTTACCTTTTAAGGTGTTTAAATGATGCTAAGCTGACAGGAGCCAAGTCTTACTTCATGCAGCGGAGTCAGGAGGATAAACTTCACTTCCAGCTGCAAGCTTTCAGCTTCCACCATGATCACAGGAATTCAGTGAGTACAGAAAGTTCCAGAGAGGTGTTTGCACACTTAGCAGATCATGTATCACAGACGCACACATTTCTTCTCTTTCCTGTCGAGAGGATGTGGTCACTTGATTCTTGCCAGCTAAGGTGTCACTTCTCTTTCTGTTGGCACTTAATGTAAACTTTAGTGAGTGTTGCTTAAAGGGTCTAACCCCCTCTAGTGATATCTCATTCCATTTGATACAAAAACATTGCAACAAAGGAAATGAGCATCCTCTCAGGTAGTATTAAACACAATACATTTAATATCCTGTGTTTATGGAGTCTGTGCCATAAATACGAGCCAGAAAAAGCTTAGAAATAATGCCTACAATCAGAATTTTTGGATGAATCCTTTCATGAAATTAAGTGTGAGTCTGACTAATGGGAAAGACCGTATCCAAATCAAACAGGATGCTTTAAGAATATTTTCACTCTCAAAAAAAGTCTTTTAACCGAGGTTTAGGTGCATAACTACAGAAAAAATAGCCTACTAGTATTACAAAGTGAAAAAAATGAAAGGGGAAGATTTGATGAAGATCTGAAGATGTCCAGCCAGCCAGCCAGTCTCCATATATTATATATCATATTATATCAGTGCTCAATGACATGTGAATTGGGATCATAAATCGAGTCATTAAAATTAATGTAACGTAATCGCTGTGCTTGTTAACCCAAAAACTCACAAATTTTTCATCTACTAGTATTTCCTTACTTTGAGGACTTCCCTCTATTAACATGGCGGCGACACACAGAGAAAACAATGAAGAAGACATTCAGTTCAAGTGATTTCCAGTATTAGAAGACAAGATATGGCGTGGTTTTCCAACTTCCAGTATGAAGTGGAGGTCCTTGGATGCATCCAGGTACTCTTGAACCTTCCCGGCCCTATGTGATAAGTCATTCCCCCAAGTCTGATAACTGGTTGTGTGCAAACAAGTTTTTGCAATAAACGGCAGTGAGGTTTCACATCACTGCTGAGGAGTTTAGGGCCACTCTTTTTGCAGAATTGTCCTAATTCAGCCACATTGGAGGGTTTTCAAGCATGGGCTGCTTGTTTAAGGTCATGCCACTGCATCTCGATCAGATTTGTCTAGACTTTGACTAGACCACTCCAGAACCTTCATTTAGTTTTTGAGCCATTCAAAGGTGGTTCAGATCATCGTCCTGCTCCATAACCCAAGTGTTCTTGAGGTCACAAACTGATGGCTGGAAATTCTCCTTCAGGATTTGTTGGTTGACAGCAGAATTCATCGATTCATCTTCGATCAATTACACCAAGTGGTCCAGGTCAACTTTTGTCTCGTCAGTCTACAGAATATTTTCAAAAAAGTCTTGGAGATCATCAGGATGTTTTGGCAAATTTGAGAAGATCTTTTGTGTTCTTGTTGGTCAGTAGTGGTTTTGATGATGATGCCATTTTTGCCCAGTTTCTTGTTATGAAAAATTGTGTCTTAACCTTGTGAGCTTGTATTTACCCAACCTAAACCTTTGCCTAATCTTGAGAGTAATGAAAACAATGTCTGACCAGGTGTCCCCCCTTGGAGAAGTTTTGGGGGCAATCCGGTGTGGTGAACAAAAGGATCTTTGATCTGAGGGTTTCTAGCCCAGGAGGGGTTAAGCGTGGAGATACGTGTTTGCCCAGTAGGGGTTAAGCATGGAGATACGTGTTTGCCCAGTAGGGGTTAAGCGTGGAGATACGTGCTTGCCCAGTAGGGGTTAAGCATGGAGATACGTGCTTGCCCAGTAGGGGTTAAGTTTGGAGATACGTGTTTGCTCAGGAGGGATTAAGCGTGGAGATACGTGTTTGCCCAGTAGGGGTTAAGCATGGAGATACGTGTTTGCCCAGTAGGGGTTAAGCGTGGAGATACGTGTTTGCCCAGTAGGGGTTAAGCATGGAGATACGTGTTTGCCCAGTAGGGGTTAAGTGTGGAGATACGTGCTTGCCCAGTAGGGGTTAAGCATGGAGATACGTGTTTGCCCAGTAGGGGTTAAGTGTGGAGATACGTGCTTGCCCAGTAGGGGTTAAGCATGGAGATACGTGCTTGCCCAGTAGGAGTTAAGTGTGGAGATACGTGTTTGCTCAGGAGGGATTAAGCGTGGAGATACGTGTTTGCCCAGTAGGGGTTAAGCTTGGAGATACGTGCTTGCCCAGTAGGGGTTAAGCATGGAGATACGTGCTTGCCCAGTAGGGGTTAAGTGTGGAGATACGTGCTTGCCCAGTAGGGGTTAAGTGTGGAGATACGTGCTTGCCCAGTAGGGGTTAAGCATGGAGATACGTGCTTGCCCAGTAGGGGTTAAGTGTGGAGATACGTGCTTGCCCAGTAGGGGTTAAGTGTGGAGATACGTGCTTGCCCAGTAGGGGTTAAGCATGGAGATACGTGCTTGCCCAGTAGGGGTTAAGCTTGGGAACGGGTTTTCTATGACATATTTTAAAATCTGTGTGTAACCTGAATTGTAGGCATGCAAATGATTTTTGTAAACTGGAATATAAAAGAGCACCAGATGAAAGGTTCAGGGCACATTCTGCCATGGCCACTCTGTGGTCATGGTTGGTGTGTTCACCTCCAAGTGTCAGAACAAATCCAGAAAGTTTCTCCTTTCTGATTGTTGTTGGTGTTTTAATTTTCCTGCTTTTTTAGAAATTCCCACCACACTCTTTCTTATTGTTCAGTCATGAACTACGACCTTAACTGAGGCCAATGAGGCCTGCAGGTCTTTAGATGTTGGTCTGGGTTCTTTTAGGACTTCCTGGATGGGTTGTCCATGTGCTCTTGGAGTCATTTTGGTCAGCCAAGCCACTCCAGGAAGGATCCACCACTGTTCCAACTTTTCTCAGTTTGTGGCTAATGGCTCTCACTGTGCTTTGCTGGAGTCAAAGCCTTAGAAATGGCTTTGTAACTCTTTCCAGACTGATAGCTGTCAGGGACTTCAGTTTCTCATCTGTACTTGAAATTCTTTAGATGGCACCATGATGTCTTGGAGATCTTTTAGCCTACTCCACTTTGTCAGACGGGTTCGATTTAAGGGATTTCTTGATTCAAAAGGTCTGGCAACAATCAGACCTCTTAAGATCGATTTGATGAATTTTCCTCAAACTTTGCACAAATGCATTGCTTTGTAGGTTTGAGCTTGTTAGGCCCCATAATCAGCCCTTACTTTAAACATTTTTGCAGTTCCACTACCATGAACCCATGGTGACAGTGGTGGGTCAAGAAGAGGGCTGTGAGATAAGCCTAAGCCCTAGTCCACATGTAGGCAGGTATTAGATCCCCTTGTACCTGGCAGCATCACGAACATCCTTTCAAATATAACCTTTGCCTACACATGATGCATGTCACCATAGGACACTACTGGAGGCACACCAGAGAGCTGGGGGGAAAGGAAAAAAAACAACACCCCTAAACTTTTGGAGCATCAGCTGTCAGATTTGCTGCACACCACTGTGGCATACTAGCTTCTGCTGGATGCTTGGCAGGCCTCACCCTCTCTGGGGTTGCTGATGGCCTGGTAGTTAGGTCGCTCCCCCAGGCCCTACATTTAGATCAGTGATGCTCAACGTGTGGTTCATTTCTAAGGTTTCCCAAAAACCTTAGAAAAGGAAAACTTTGAACTCAGAAATTAATCCCATTAATCAGTTGTTTCCCAGACTTTTACTGAAGGCTTTTGTTGTCAAACTTAATTGTCCCATTTATCCCATTTTTGCCACATTTATCCCATTTTTTGCCCTCTTTCAAAGTTTTTTTTTGCCACTTTTCATCCATTTAAGCTATCTTTGCCATTAAATACCACTTTTTTTCCTACTTTTTTTGCCCATTTTTGCACTTTTTCACCCTTCTTTTGCCACTTTTTGCCCATTTAAGCTACCTTTTGCCATGAAGTGCCCCTTTTTTCCTCTTTTTTGCCTTATTTTGCCACTTTTGACTGCTTATTGTGCATTTAAGTCACTTTTCTCTTTTTTCTGCCACGTTTTTGCTACTTTTGGACCATTTTTGCACCATTTTTGCCCCTTCTCCTCAATTTTTTTTAACACTTTTCGCCCATTTAAGCTCGCTTTTGCCATTAATTACCACTTGTTTTCTCTTTTTTGCCCATTTTTGCAACTTCCTTTAGCCACTTTTATCCCATTTGTACCCCTTTACACCATTTTTTGCCCATTCAAGCTACCTTTTGCCATTAGATACCACTTGTTTCCTATTTTTTTGCCCTATTTGCTACTCTTGACTGCTTATTGCCTATTTAAGTCACTTTTCTCTCTTTTTTGCCACGTGTTTGCCACTTCTGGACAATTTTTGTGCCATTTTTGCCCCTTTTCACCAATTTTTCACCACTTTTCACCCATTTAAGCTACCTTTGCCATTGAATACCACTTGGTTTCTTGACCCACCATGTGTTTATGCATTGTGAAAATACCTTATTTTGAGATTTTATTTAAAAAGTAGCATGAAAATTTTTAAGATTTTTTAAATCCAAGTATTTCAGAACTTTAACATAACTTGTATTGGAGTAATATTTGACCATGGTATCTCTATTTTGACTCTTTTTGTCCACCACTGATTGCAGAAATGCATATTTTCTACATACAATACTAATTTTAGGGTGTTTTTAACATATCCTCCTCATAGTTCTACATCACATGTCGTCTGAAAGCCACAACCATCTCCATTCCTGTCAACTCGCAGCACAAAGCATGCTCCTTCCTGTCTGAAGCTAAAAGGTCAGTTCACACAGAAATAATTCAACTAAATGAAACACGACTTTGACATTTTCTGTTCATTGTATGCATATGCATATATCCTTAAGCATCTAACAAGAAATGTTTGTCTGCTATGTTATGGGTGTGTCTCTGTGGCTCTGCACAGATGGGTGGCATCAGGTGGAGACAACAAGGTGTGTGACTGCTGTGAGAGCAGCTGTAGCCGGCAGAGACGGAGGAGAAGTCCCACAGTAGCTGCTGGTACATTTACACAAGAGACACTACGTTACACCACCCTGGGATTGACTGGAGACCAGTCAGGGCAGGGTGCACCTTGCTTCTTGCCCAGTGACAGCTGGGAGAGGCTCCAGCCCCCCCGCAACCCCTAAAGGGATGGATGGACACTACATTACACTCCAGGATGCATCCAGATTAACTGAAACAAACCCAGGGAACATCTACAGTGCATAAAAGCTAATTTCTTTTCTCAAATCTGCAAAACATAGCATAAAATGGATATGTTTAAGTTGTTTTGGCATTTTAAACATTCCCAGGAGGATTTGTCTGACTGCTAAACACATTAGAGGCAGACCTTGAAGTCTGCAAGCAATAAAAAGTCACATTTATTCAGCTGCAGACGAACCTGTGCAAAGCTCCAACCCTTATTTAGACAAGCTAACTTGCTCTCCTTTGGCACACATGCATGTGTGGAGGATTTATTTCGAGCTGATCCCTTTAATTTTCCAACCAACCAACCAATCAGTCGCAGCATATGCGCTCGGATCAGCTGGCTAAACACGCTCAGGAGTTTTTCTTTTAAATTCTAGGGCTTGATTCAGAGCTGGAGTGGGAGGGGGTGGCTGCTCTGGGCCCCATCATTCTGGAGGAGAACATCCTGCAGGTGGAGGTGCTCGAGACGCTTCCAGGGACGGCTCCTCTGCTGCAGAGACAGGAAGTGACTCCAGAGGGTAACAAAAAAGACACTTTATTATCTCATCTCATTATTATAGTGAACTAGTTAATGTCGTAATCTTTCCTCTTTAGACTCGTCTTCATTCCTGGCCCTGCTGTGTGGAGTGAGTGCAGCGCTGGCTGTGGTGTTGTTGACATTCATGGGTGCTGTCATCTGCAGCAGGCTTCGCAAACCCGATGGGTATGATGTTTGCACCTGATAGCAGACAATAAAACATTACAAGCATATTTTCTTTTTTTGTGTGCAGAGGCAAATTACCTCATAAAATCATCTGAAATCACATGTTCTAAAATGCAGGCTTATTGCTCCGTTAGCAGGAGATTCTACTAATTTTGGGCTTTGTGCACCAAGTTTTGCACACAGACGTAGCATTTCTAGTGTATCGGTTTGATTCATGACTGTGTTACCTGGTGACTTTCAACACAGCACTGTTGGAACAGAAAAGGGCCCTCTCCAAACTGTTACTACACAGTTGGAAGAACAGCATTTCTTCACTGGAGATAAGAGGCCGAGTCCAAACCCTGAAAAACAGCCCTGTTCCATTATCCCTCCTCCACCAGACTTTATTTACCTTTTATTTGACCAGGAAGTAGTGCTGAACTGGCACATGCCTCCAAACTTGACCTGACCTGACATAGTGAATTCTGCCACTAGGGGGCGCACAATCAAAACACTAACAAAAAAATGACATCAAGGGAAGCAGGGAATCATTGGACAAATTCCCTTCTACTTCTACTCACTTTCACCCCCATGAAAATAAACTCTGAAGGGACGAAAGTCAAGATGAATGGGCGGAGCCTCGACGCACAGCCAGCGGCAGAGAAAAGTTGAGGTCAATCAGCTGGTTGCTCATCTTTATGCTGCAGAATTCAACATATAATGTATTTTCATGGCAACGATAAACATGTTATAGCCACGAAATACACACACAGTTACAAGTTTAAAAATTGATAATTTATCATTTAAAAAAACTGCTGGAAATATCATTATAGTAGAAAAGATAGATTCACATAAGAGACATTTTTCTAATTTATGCAAGAGTACTTGAATGCATCTGAGGACCGCCACCTCACACCGGGAGTGGGAAAGTTGCCACCATATTTCATCTTCTAATACCGGAAGTCACTTGAACTGAACATCTTTGTTGTTTTCTCTGTGTATCGCCGCCATGTTAATAGAGGCAAGTCCGCCACATAAGGAAAAATACGTAAACAAAAAATCTGTGAGTTTTTGGGCTAAGAAGCACAGCAATAACGTTACATTGATTTTAATGAATCGATTTGTGATCCAAATTCACGTATCACTGAGCACAGACATAATATGAAATGGCTGGCTGGCCAGATGTCTGCATCGCCGCCATGTTGCCAGAGGCAAGTCGCTACATCATTCAATACAGTAGACAAGGATTGTGCAAGATTTCGGAATAAAAAGCTGAAACGATGAGATAACATGGGTTTTACTGAATCATTTATTAAATCATCCATGTTAAAATAATAACTGATAGTGAGACATAAAAGCAGAATTTGCTTTCTTGTATTTTCTCAGTGAAATGAGAAGATGTACTCTATGATTTTAAATAAAATAAGTTTATATATAACAGTTTCATGTGTGTATAGATATTTTTATTTTGAATATACAGTGCTTAACAAATGTATTAGACCACCTGTCATATTTGTCTCAGAGACCATCCAGCATCATGAAGTGCTTTAATGTGGGCTCTTTCATTTTCAGTCAGCTCTCCACATTTTACCATTTTGAACAGGAATGAGGAAAAGGTAAACTACTTAAGAATGACGTTCCACATTATTGAGCAGGCCACAGGTTTCAGCAAAATGGGAAATAAAAAGGATCTCTGCTGCTGAAAAGTATCAAAAAGTGCAATGCCTTTGACAAGGTATGAAAACATGAGATATTTCAAGAAAACTAAAGCATGATCATCGTACTGTGCAGAAATTTGTGTCTGATTCAGGGCACAGATGGGTTTGTGCAGATAAAGACATAATGAAGGTTTCTGACAGAAAAATTCATCAGATTAAGAGAGCAGATGCTAAAATGCCATTACAAAGCAGCAAACATGTATTTGAAACTGCTGTTGCCTCTGGAGTCCCACCAACCTCAAGGTGTAGGATCCTCCAGAGGCTTGCAGTCATGTATAAACCTACTATTCAGCCACCCCTAACCAATGCTCACAAGCAGAAACGGTTGCAGTGTTCCCAGAAACACATGAAGACTCATTTTCAAACAGTCTTGTTTACTGATGAGTGCCGTGCAACCCTGGATGGTCCAGATGGAGGAGTAGTGGATGGTTGGTGGATGGCCACCATGTCCCAACAAGGCTGTGAAATCAGCAAGGAGAGGGTGGAGTCATGAGGAGAGAGCTGGTAGACCCATGTAGGGTCCCTGAAGGTGTGAAAATGACCTCAGCAAAGTATATAGAGTTTCTGACTCCTTGGCACCAAAAGAAGAACCGTGCCTTCAGTAACAAAATGATCTTCATGCATGACAATGCTCCATCTCATGCTGCAGAGAATCCCTCTGTGTCATTGGCTGCAATGGGCATAAAAAGAGAGAAGCTCATGGTTGTGGCCCCCATCCACCCCTGACCTCAACCCTACTGAGAACCTTTGGAGCATCCTCAAGCTGAAGATCTATGAGGGTGGAAGGCAGTTCACATCAAAACAGCAGCTCTGGGAGGATATTCTGACATCCTGCAAAGAAATTCAAGCAGAAACTCTCCAAAAACTCACAAGTTCAATGGATGCAAGAATAGTGAAGGTGATATCAAAGAAGTGCTCCTATGTTAACATGGAACTTGTCCTGTTAAGATGTTTTTGATTGAAATGGCTTTGATTTCAGTAAATATGACCCCCTGATGCTGCAATTTCTACAAATGACCATTTTCACTTCTTTACAACCTATAAAATGTTTTAAACTTTGTTTTTCATAATAATGTGGCACAGTTTTGAGGTTTTTATTTTCTAAAAATAATTATCATGAAGTTTGTTCAAAAACATTTGAATTATGCTCTAACGGCTGATGGCTTGAAAAATATTCTGTCATTTGCATTAATATTTAGGAAAATAAGAGAAAAATGTCATTTTCAAAATAATTTGAAATGCAGTGTATATGGATCATTTATTAAATGATTCATTAAAATCCATGTAAGCTCATCCTTTCAGCTTTTTATTCCAAAAACGTGCACAGTCCTTGTCTTCTGTATTGAATGACGTAGTGGACTAGCCTCTGGTAACATTCGGCCACGATGTCAGCGTCCAGCCAGCCAAACTCCCGTCGCAAATTACGTCTGTGCTCCGTGAAACTTGCATTTGGATTATAAATCCATTTAGTAAATTTAATGTTATGTAATCGCTGTTCTTGTTAGTCTTAAAAATCACATATTTTTTGTCTACTTCTATTTCCTTATGTGACGAACTTGCCTATATTATTATGGCAGCGATGTACGAAGAAAACAAGACATTCAGTTCAAGTAACAAACGGTATTAGAAGAGGACATGGCGGTGCTCGTCTGACTACAGGTGTGAAGTGGAGGTCCTCTATCCAGGTCCCTCTCAATTCATGTGGACATTTAAGGCAAAAATTCTTCATAATGTATTTTCAAATTCCCCTTTAGGCCCTATATTCTCAGCTTTTCAGAAGTTATTTTTGCAGCATTACTTTGCAGCAGAAGCTTTCCTCAGTTGCATCTGTCTGCCTCTGTGGCTCCTCTGCACTGTAGTCCGTGGTTACAGGCCTTCAGGGTTAAAAGGGGTTAAACTGTCGTGTCCAGCCTTGCAGAAAATGACCTGGCTGTAAAATGTATGCTGTGTTCACAATGAGGAACTGTATATTGCTCAATAAATCAGCATGCTTTAATACCACACAAGCTGGAAACACCACTGCTTTTCAGCTGTGATGTAAGGAAAAAAAAACGTGGTTTTTGTGTGCTGCAGGGGCGTGTCTGCTCATGACTGGGGTGTTCAGGAGAGTTATTGATCAGTCTTTACACATGCAAATTATTAAGATGGTACATATATTAGCCATGCAAAAGTATAAAGGCTGCATGAGCTGGCTTTTGGGTTAAATTCATGCATGGATGATTTGTTTGCTTAATATTTCCAGCTGCTCCAAAGCTCTGTGATATAATTTATACACATTATGACTACAAAGCTGGCATGCAATTCAAGAAAGCTGCATGAGTCTTTTCTATCTTTGTTCCCATCTAAAACAAAGAAAAACCCCGAAAGATGGGATGAAAAAGCAGCCCCATGCTGCGAGCTAAAACATAAAATAGCACTGCAGTAACAACGGTCATATTTTATCTCCAGGCCATGTTCGCCTTTTTCTCTTTAATGCCCCCCCACCCCCACCCCCAGCTTTGTGCCAGTGGCGGGAGTATTCGTGAAATGGGGCTCATCATGAACTGTTGCTCACGAGCCCGGGAAGACGAATAGACATAATTAAAAAGCCCATAAAGGCGAGAGCAGGGGCTTTTATTACAGTAATATGTGAAGGCCTCGGTTTAATGGGGTGTTTGTTCCTGTGTGTAGGCCTGACGGCTACGCTGGTTTACTGCCAGAGCGATGCTGACCCCCCTCCCATCTGCAGCTCACCAGGGGCTAATAAAAAGCCACAGCTAACGATGCAATAGCAGGAAGTGTGACAGTGGCTAGAAATGCACAGACAGACACACACCTATGAGCCTGGCCCTGAAAAACAGAGCCTTTCAGGATCTTATAAGGATCTTTTCATTGTTGCTGTATGAGGAAAAATAAAAGAGGAAAACAGAAAATTGATGGTCACAACAACTACTTTAAAGCACCTTTAACTATGTTAAAGTCTGCATAAATTCCCTCTGATTTTTGTTTGTTCACCACAGAACTATGGCTTTTTTAATGCTACAATTGTAGTAGTACTAAAATAAATTCACATAAGAGCCATTTTTCTCATTTCTGTAGTAATTTAAGGCAAAAATTCACATGTAGCCTTAAAAAGCAAATCTGAAATATGCATAAAAAAAATAAAAAAAATAAAAAAAATTCAGCTTTAATCATTTTTTCTTTGTCACTTCTGGTAGCACTTCTCCATAACAGAAAAGGATTTTATCTTTGGTAACTGTAAAAATATTGCTTAATGCAGCTTTAAAGGACAGTAGCTTTAAGAGGACATATACTCATAGATCATTTATTTGGTCAACTAGGATGCCTTTTCCTTTGATAATGGCTTAATTTGAGGAGAACCATGACAAATTAAATTATTATCACAGGAAAACCATCAATAATATTAAAGAATTTAGTCAAATTTAATGGATGGCCCTCTTGAGTAACCTGACACGCCAGATGGATTTGTTTCACACATCCATCTGGGAAACCTTCCATAGACAGCGTTTCAGAAAGGGCAGAGCCTTTGAAAAAAACTCAGAGGGTGATTGGATGAACGTTTCATCTGTCACGTCTTTATGGGAAAATCAGAGCAACAAAACACGTGACATCATAGCCCTAAACCGAGGCGCAAGAGTAATCTCCATAGAGAACTGCATTAAGCTAACCATGGCGACTGTAGACATGTCAGTACATGACTTCTGTCGTTTTTGAAAAGAAAACAACTCACTGCTGTTCTCTGTTCTTCTTTTAACAAAGAAATGTCAAGTTCTTATAAAACTGGTGCTTTAGCAGCTTCCACGGTCAGTGTATTTTCTGCCAGATCCATTTCCTGGTTGAAACCAGACACGAGAAAACAGGAGAAACTGTTTTTTTTATGTGTTTTCATTTTAGACCAAAAATAGAAAAAATGAGTAATTTTTTTGTTTTTCTGTTTTTGACTAACCTTGCAAAGCAGATGGATACGCCCATTTCCTTGTTTTTCACTGACTAATCCATCTCGCAAAGCTCTTGTCTGAACTGTTTCGGCCCAGTTAGAAAGTGACAGGAACAATCAGCGACAAGGGGCAGTACTTTCAGGCCAGGCAGAGTCGTGACCTGACGTAAATAAACAGCAGCAAGAGCTGGTGCAGTTATGGAGGAAGAGATTAGCATGGATGCTGCTAAAGCGCCAGTTTTATCAGAACTTGAAGACATTTCTTCATTAAAAGAAGAACAAAGAACAGCAGTGAGTTGTTTTCAAAAATGACAAAAGTAGTGTACTTACATGTCTATAGTCGCTGTGTTTTGCGTTACTCCTCAGTAGCTGCGCACGCACAGGTTGATAGCAGCTACGTCACATGTTTTGTTGCTCTGATTGGCCTGTAGAAATGTGACAGAACATTCACCCAATCACACTCTGAGTTTTTTCAAAGCCTCTGCCTTTTCTCAAACGTTTCTTATTGAAGCTTTCCCAGATGGATGTGTGAAACACATCCATCTGGCGTGTCAGGTTAGGTCTTGTACACACATAGCCGGGTATCTGGGAAACTGCATATATATTTTTATACTTTTAGGCCTGTCATCCACACGAAACCGCAGTTTTACATCACTAAAAACAATCTTTTCTGAAAACTCCAGCCAAAGTGTATGATAATAGTTATATATACATACACAAACACACAAACATATAGATGTATATATTTAAATATATATACATACAGACATACATACATACATACATACGTACATACATGTATTTATATATGTGTGTGTGTATGTGTGTGTGTATGAAATAAGAATATAATATATTCTTAAAAAGGTAATAACATTACAGTCTATCAAATTTTCAGTAAATAAACAATTTACATTATTTATCATACGTTGTATATAGAGCATTTTTGCTTATTATAATGGGTCACATGATTTCCTTTTCCTCAAGTATTTCATTATTCATATTTCAAGAAAAAAAAAAAAACGGAATTGAAAGAACAAAAATTGGACCCCTTTTTTAAAAGGTTATTTGGTTTTGTGACCAACATGAAAAAAGCGGAACAACAACTGGCTTGTTTTTCTGTTTTTTCCTTTCTTGGTCTTAAACGAAAAAAAAAAACAGAATAATGACAGTTTCTCCCGTTTTTTGAGTCTGGTTTCAACCAGGAAGTGGATTTGCCAGAAAATACACCGACCAACCACGCTAATCTCTTCAGCCATACTTGTACCGGCCTCATCTCGCCGCTTGCTTACGTCACGACTCTGCCGCACCCAAAAGCAACCGCTGATTAGTCCCGTCACTTTCTAACCGGGTCCAAACAGTTCAGACAGGAGCTTTGCAAGATGGATTCGCTAGTAAGAAACGAGGAAACGGGCGAATCCATCTGCTTTGCAAGGTTACAGAGGGACTTCTGGTTCCCTCCACTGAAAGTCTACGGGATTTTTGAATGAGCCTGAAATAAGGTCGTTGGTGAACACAAGCTCAAGAGAGTTTAATGATTTATCTTACAACATAAAATACACCTGAAATGTGCCCCACCTTATGTCATCATCCGAAGCACAGCAACTGAGCCTGCCGTTAACTCGTATCCACAGGTGATGATGTTAAATTCAGTTGACCATGTTGTAGTTTACTATAGAATGACATAAGCTTTTTACTTTCATTAGATTAACGAACCAGATGTGATGCCAGTGGCGGCTGGTCAATAGGGGCTGCCCCCCCGCCGCCCATGACTCTCCAAAGAGAGGACAAATCTTCGAACGTTCGAAGTGTTTGCCTATACTTTCTGTGCCTGGAGCCTTCTATTCACTGCCGTTTTAAGGCTGTGGGTGCGCATTCGCTCCTCTTCAGTACAAGCGATAGGAGCCCTCTGGGTGCAACATGACAGCTCGCCAGATGCCAACAGGTGGCAGCAGAGAGATACGCTTCATAGTTTGAGACACACAGAGGAAGTCATGCACCATCGGGGTAAATACTGGCTTTCTGCCAGGTATTGCGCCTGCGTTTGTTGTTTAGCTCATCAAGAGATGCTAGGAAGACAGTGAAATGCAATAAGAAAACTCAGTAGAGTGTTTAAGAATAAGGCGCTTTGAGAGGACAAAGAAGAGCTTGGACCTGACTGGCCAGATATCAGGATAAAGCAACAAAACTGTGACTAACATTAAGAAGTAAGTAAGTAAATCAATCAATAAATAATATTTTTGTGGGTTTAAGTGTTGTTGCTGCATTCAGGTCTGGTATATATATTTTTTTACTCAACCAGTCACTATTGAAGCAGGGACTAGTTGCACCTTATGCCTTCTGTAAATTTTTCTATTGAAAATAAATATTCAATCAGCTCTCTTTAGGTTGACTGTGATAAGAGTTAGCTACTTGTGGCTGCTGATGACCCTTATTATAGCTATCTTATTTTAATATTTGCTCACCAACCAAACAAGTGCAGATGCAAAAAGAGCATATTGATATGACTCATCTCATGGTGTAGTAACATCTTTTGATGTACCTTACATACATAACATATCAAATTGGGATTTTGTTGTAGCCCCCCCCCCCCGAAAAAAATGCACCAGCTGCTGCTGTATGATGCTTATATTATCAATATATGAAGATTATCTTTATGAACAAAATGCAGCAATAATCCAAAAACCCATTGAACATTTCCATAGGCTTGACGTCAAAATTCATGAAATTCAGAAAAGCAGGTTAAAATAAAGGTAGTTTTAAGAGTGTCTTTGGGCTTTAATTGTCTCCAGCTGTTAAATTCATCACACAAATGATGAATATTTAAATAGATTTACAATTACTTAACATTTGCTCTGTTTTTACAGAAATTTCATAATTAGTAGAAAGTTTAAAAAGGTTAAGGTTGGCAGAAGTGCTGCAAAATGACCAGATGAAGTGGTGAAAAGGGGTTAGATGGTGACAAAAGTGGGTTGAAGAGTAGCACAACTGGACAAAAAATGGCAGACAGTGTGGTTAAAAGGGGTTAAAAATGGGCAAAAAATTGGTGAAAGACGGAAAGAAAAAGGCAAAAAGTATTACAAATTTGTTACAAATAACAAAAAAAACCTTGCAAAAAAATCATGAAAAGGGTTTAAAAAGTGGCAAAAAATAGAAGAAAATTGATAAAAGAGTGGTTTAAAGGGGTTGAAGAATGGCAAAAATTTGGTTAAAAAGGCAAAAGGAAAGTTGCAAAAATTGGTTAAAAGTTGCAACAATTGTAGAAAAAAAATGTAATGAAAATAGTTAAAAAGTTGCAAAAATAGAAGAAAAATTGCAAAAATGGGTAAGTGTGACATAAAGGGGATAAAACATGAAGGAAAAGGGGTTTAAAAGGGGTCAAAATCTTGCAAAAATTGTGTTATAGAGGCTAAAAGGGGCAAAAAGTAACAAAAAGGGGTTAAAAGTGTCAAAAATGGGTTAATTCTGGTGCTAAATCACAATTTTTGAAGGCTAATTCTCTGGGATTTTCAGGGGCCTTGCCAGTTCTGTTGTCAGGCCTGTCTCTGCCTGTGTTCTACGGCATTATAGATCGGGATAGTTTCTCTGGTAATGCCTAAAAACTTCCTGCATTTGGAAAGAAAATACGAATACTACTACAATAATATTTCAATCAGACCAAAATATTTATTTATTTTTTGTGTACTTGAAAGTCCAGCCCTGTCAAGACTAAATCTGGCACTTGTGCAAATGTACTTGATGACCCCTGCTCTAGCTGGTCCCAGACCCCGGGCTGGAATAAGAGGGGGGCGCTCCTATCTACCCTCCTTACCATCTCCTATCTCTTATTCCTTTGACTGAGAGCCTTCTGGTGGTGGAATTTAAATACTTCAGTTATTCTGTAGACAAAACCAATTAATATTCACATAGTTTTAGAATGACTACAGAAATTCAATTGTCAGTCATTGTGAGTAAATATTAAAAAATGTGTTAAAACTGGCAACAATGGCCAGATAAAGTGGTGAAAAGGGTCTGAAGACTGGCAAAAATGGGCAATAAGCGTCCAAAATGGGTTGTGGAGTGGCACAAAGGGACAAAAACTTGCAGGAAAAGTGGTGAAAAGAGGTTAAAATGTGGCAGACCGTTAGTATAAAAGAAAAAAAAAGAGGCAAAAGGTACATCAAGAATGGGTTAAAAGTGGCAAAAATGGTGCAAAAAATAATGAAAAGTGGCAAGAATAGAAACAAAGTGGCAAAAGGAGGATAAAGGAGTGGAACAAAAGGGATAAGACAGGCAAGAAAAGTGGTTAAAAGGGAGTTAAAGAGGCAAAAAGGGCAAAAAGTATCAAAAATGGGTTAAAAGTGGCAAAATTGTGCAAAAATAGCCAATGGCAAAGTAGTGAAAAGGCAGGAAAGTGGGTAAGGAGAGATATAATAGCAAAACTTGGTTAATTGTCGAGGGCCCATTTTCTGGGATTTTCAGGAGCCCTGCCAATTCTGTGGGTACATCTGTCTCCTTGTGGTTATATCGGGATAGATCTCACTGGTAATGCCTAAAAATGTCCTGCGTTTGGAAAGAAAATACAAACACTACTGAAAAAATATGTCAATCAGAACTAAATATTGATTTAATTTCTCTTTATTTGGAAGTCCAGCCCCCAGAGACTCTGTCAAGACTAAATCTGGCCCTTGTGCAAATGTACTTGATGACCCTCGCTATAGACCATACAGGCTGCATGAGCACTTAAAAGTACACTTCAAAGCCATCTTGTCTCTTTCTGCATCTTCCTCTCTCCGCCTCTGCATCTCCTGACAGTAATGTTCTCCGTCTGACAGCTGATCAATAGGCCTGGTCTGGGAGGTCCGTCTGTGTCAGAGGGACTGGACACATAAACTTCTGTGGTTCCACAATTACGTTTTTGCCTTAAAATGGTTAACTTTGCCTCCCCAAGAAAGTCCAGATGATAATAAACAGGTAAAAGATGGATAGTTAAAGGAGAAGAGATGACACAGAGCCAGATGTGCAACAGAAAACAATATAACAGGCAAACCATTGTCCAGCTTTCTGAATGAATTCAGGGGTGTTATAAAGCTGAATGTACACATTTTGAATGAGGTCTATGCAAACAGTAGTCTTCAACAGGGAGGTGTTCAGAAAAAGTACAGTACAGCTGCTCTATTTGAGAATAAAAGGCTGTATAAATAAAGCTGGCTTGGCTTAAAGATGATGATAAAAGACACCTTTGTAAAACTGTGTTGTGTCACATTTGCAGCCAGAGTACAGTAGAGAGGGATTACTATCATTGGATGGCCATCAGAGGCATGACAGTTTTTGACATTTACATGTCAATTTCCTGTTTGCACTTTCTAAATAAAACACACTTTCATTTGGAGAAGTAAGATTCTCCATTACAGCCACACTGGGATGTTGGTTTTTTACATACAAACTGGCCTGCAGCTTTTTGAGGAGCCAGCAGAGTGTTAAAGGTGTAAATGTGTTGTTATGTCTGCAGAGAATCATCATCATCATCATCATCATAGTGCAGATAGTCTCCCGCCCACAGATGTCTAACGGTTATGGCAGCATGGAACCAAGTTGACGAGCAAAATGGCAGAGTCCTGAATCAGCCATTTTCCCCCCCAACAGGATGTGTGACCTCAGGGCACGCACACACACAGGCCATCAGAAGTAATGGTGTGTGTCCAGTGGCAGACAGGGAGAGTCTCCTCATGTCTGGCAGCCACAACGATATTATTGCTGTAGATGGAGCATGCTGGGGAATATTGTTCCACACTGTTGGTATTCTGCAGACATCCACTCGCCCCACACATACACGGCGGCGGCAGGAGTCGACATTAACACCAGACGTGTCTGTTGATACTTTTGACAAGAAACCCAACATGTGGGTCCCTCCTGTAGAGAAGCAGACAGCAGGAATTTCAGGCCCTGTTTATATGACGTTTTCAGATGAAATCGCAAAACTTTTGCAGTGTTCTGGCTGTCTGGCTGGTCAGTGTACTTTCTGGCAGATTCATTTCCTTGTTGAAACCAGATTGAAAAACAGGAGAAACTCTTGTTATTCTGTTTTTTTCCATTATTGACCAAAAGTGGAAAAAAATGAAAAAACGAGCTGTTATTCCATTTTTCTGTTCTTGACCAAAAATGAAAAAAATTGGAAAAACAAGCTGTTTTCCGTTTCTTCATTTTGGTCACAAAATCAGAAAAATTGATAACAACATTTTTTTTAAAAACGGGGTCCAAAGGTGAGCATTTCAAAATAAAAGCCTCCATGTCAAGACAAGAGCCATTCATTGTGTTTTACAGTATTATAATTAGCCAAAATAGTCTTTATACAATGTATGATAAATAATTCAAATTGTAAACGTACTGGCAATTTCATGGATTGTAATTTAATTAACTTTTATTATCTTTTAATTTCAGTTCAGGTCCATACATAGCAGGCCTTTTACAGCATGCATTTGCTGATATATATATATAACTATTATCATACTGCTAATACCATCATAGAAAGTATTTTTGTTCATTTCTGCACAGTTTTAAAAGTTCTGTCCCAGCCACAACAATCAGCCCAACATAAATGAAATAAACCTCTTTTATAGCGTTCATATCCTTAGAACCTGGACCAACTTCTGTTTCCTGCTCCACAATAGGCATAGGGCTGGCACTTATTTCTCTCTGGACAACATCATGGAGGTTTTGAAGTCTTTCTGTTATCATTGGTACCCCTCCTGTCTGCTCAGAGAACGAGTAAAACAGAATTAACTCATGGCGAGTCAGGAACTCCAAATAATCCAGGTTACGTGGTTGCTGGTCTAAGGCAAGCTGCAGTTTGGTGAGGAGTCTCTCCATCAACGGCTGTCTCGTTATGTCCTGTTCGACTGAGAGAGCACAGATCAGCAAAAGAAAAAATTGGGTTTTATAGTCAGCCATGTATTCTATACTTAAGAATAAACTACATGGGTGAGATAATGGGCAATGTGTTGTGGAAATAAATAATAATAATAATAATAAATCATTGCTTGTCTATTTTGCCAAATATCATGGACGTGTTAGCTTCTGTTTGTCTCCCTGACATAAATAAGCTAACCTAGCATTGAACAGCTAACTTAGATCACAAGTTAAAAATATACAAACTAACATGAAAACACAATATAATAAAGTTTCTCACAACATGGTAATATTATAATACTAAAACACAAACTACTTACATGTGGCTGTGGTGTAAAACTTTGGTCTCGCTCTTTAGACACGGTATGTTTACGGTATGGTTTCCCTTCCTACTTTTTCTTTGTTGGTTATTAGACGTACTTCCGGGATGCTGCAATCTAATTGGAGCCGAACCAACCAATCAGAGTTCAACACCCCCCGAGTTCTCTGATTGGTTAATTTGGCACATTTGTAACATTGTGCACGACTTGAGTGAGCACATAGGGGGAAGTTGAGCACGGACGCAATAGGCAGATTGAGAGTGAGGGAGAGACGGTTTGAGCGAGTGCGCTACTGTCTGCCTGCGCACAGAGGAAGAGTCTGTGAGAAAGCATAGAAAGAAACTGATCACAGAATAGATTTTCAATTGCTCAACCTAAAGTTTTTCTTCGCTCAATTTTATTGTTTTCTTCGAAATATGGTTAGTGTGCTCGCTCAATATTTTTCATATTTGCTCAATTTAATTTTTTCTTCAAAATATGAACAGTGTGCTTGCAGGATTTATTCTCCTGGGTTCAAAGTTTTTCCCATCGCTCGCTCAGAATTGTGACACAAATACAACTCATAAATAAGCCACTGTATCTGCACAGCGTGAGCCCATTTAGTCTTCTGAGCTACACGTAGATGTGTAGATAAGAAGAGCGACGTTGCTGACATCTTAAAAAGTGATTTTAAATCATCCATGGTGGCAGGCTGGACATTTTTTCCAGGTCTAAAACAAACAGGCGTTGCTTAGGTCATGACCCGAGTGATTGCTGCTGGTAGCTGCTGAGTGGTAGCATCTTCTTCTTTCTCCTCCTTGGCAGGTTCATAACACGCTAGATGTGTACCATCACCTGCTGTATAAGATGGAGTACATTTGCAAGTGGGCCTGGGCACAGATCGATGTTTCAAGTATGAAAGCGAGCCAACGGTTCGTTTCAAAACGGCTGGGCCCCTGACTCAGACACCATCACTGCAGACTCCGATACCAACTCCGCAGTAATGCATATTAACCAATGTTGCTACTAATCATTGACACATGCCAGGCTGTAATATTAAAAAAATTAATCTGCTTTGCATGTAGTGTACAAGAAAAGAAAAGAAACTGTGTATTTTCTATCTAAAATTGCAGTGACACCATGATTAAAACATGGCATTAAAGGGTTAAAAATGTAACATGAATAAGTATTTGACATCTATGATAAGAGCTGACCTTAGTCAAGAAAAATATAATCAATAAAAGTAAAACAATTTAGAAATGTGTGATATGTCATAAGATAATTTTAAGGTGTGCATTTTCCCACATAGAGTGATAAATGTATTTTAGAATAATTGATCTGACAAAAAAAAAACAAAAAAAAAACAACAATGAATTTAAACCAAAGTTGCTACTAATCACTGACATATGTCAGGCTGCAATAATCCCAAAAAAAGTAATCCACTTTAATTGTATTAATTTTTGTTGCCCCCCCCCCCCCCCCCCAAAAACAAAAATCAAAAAAAATAGTTTGTTTACCTTACAAATATGGTGTTAAAAGTGTAAGATAATATGACATAGATTGATGATTTGTGTGTATTTATTTATTTATTACACTAGCTAGCTCGATACTATAGCTAATATTTCAACTGTTTATCTGTTACTGTAGCTAACAGTGTAATTATTTATTTATTACACCAGCTAGCTTTATACCATAGCTAATGTTTTAACTATTTATCTGTTACTCTGGCTAACAGTGTATTTATTTACTTATTACACTAGCTAGCTTTATACTATAGGTGATATTTTAGTTATTCATCTGTTACTGTGGTTAACACTGTATTTTTTTAGTTATTACGTTAGCTAGCTTTATACCATAGCTAATATTTCAACTGTTTATCTGTTACTGTTGCTAATAGAGTAATTATTTTTTAGTGACATTAGCTAGCTTTAAACTTTAGCTAATGTTTCAACTGTTTATCTCTTACTGTGGTTAACACTGTATTTATTTATTTATTACACTAGCTAGCTTTATACTATAGCTAATGTTTCAGCTGGTTATCTGTTACTGTGGCTAACAGTGTATTTATTTATTACACCAGCTAGCTTTATACTATAGCTAATGTTTCAGCTGTTTATCTGTTACTGTGGCTAACAGTGTATTTATTTATTACACTACCTAGCTTTATACTATAGCTAATGTTTCAGCTGGTTATCTGTTACTGTGGCTAACAGTGTATTTATTTATTACACCAGCTAGCTTTATACTATAGCTAATGTTTCAGCTGTTTATCTGTTACTGTGGCTAACAGTGTATTTATTTATTACACTACCTAGCTTTATACTATAGCTAATGTTTCAGCTGGTTATCTTTTTCTGTGGCTAACAGTGTATTTATTTATTACACCAGCTAGCTTTATACTTTAGCTAATGTTTCAGCTGGGCATCTGTTACTGTGGCTAACAGTGTATTTATTTATTACACCAGCTAGCTTTATACTATAGCTAATGTCTCAGCTGGTTATCTTTTTCTGTGGTTAACAGTGTATTTATTTATTTATTACACCAGCTAGCTTTATACTATAGCTAATGTTTCAGCTGGTTATCTGTTACTGTGGCTAACAGTGTATTTATTTATTACACCAGCTAGCTTTATACTTTAGCTAATGTTTCAGCTGGGCATCTGTTACTGTGGCTAACAGTGTATTTATTTATTACACTAGCTAGCTTTATACTATAGCTAATGTTTCAGCTGGTTATCTTTTTCTGTGGTTAACAGTGTATTTATTTATTTATTACACCAGCTAGCTTTATACTTTAGCTAATGTTTCAGCTGGTTATCTTTTTCTGTGGTTAACAGTGTATTTATTTATTTATTACACCAGCTAGCTTTATACTTTAGCTAATGTTTCAGCTGGTTATCTGTTACTGTGGTTAACAGTGTATTTATTTATTACACCAGCTAGCTTTATACTATAGCTAATGTTTCAGCTGGTTATCTGTTACTGTGGTTAACAGTGTATTTATTTATTACACCAGCTAGCTTTATACTATAGCTAATGTTTCAGCTGGGCATCTGTTACTGTGGCTAACAGTGTATTTATTTATTTATTACACCAGCTAGCTTTATACTATAGCTAATATTTCAGCCGTTTATCTGTTACTGTGGCTAACAGTGTATTTATTTATTACACCAGCTAGCTTTATACTTTAGCTAATGTTTCAGCTGGTTATCTGTTTCTGTGGTTAACAGTGTATTTTCATATTTCTTGGGCTAATATTTTAACATTATCTGTTTAGCTAATGCAGCAACGTTTATTTGTCTCTTTGGCTTTCTTAACTTTTGCTGACATTTTAACTGTTAATCTGTTTCTTTAGCAAACAATATGGTTCTAGAGCTAGCATGGCAAGCTTTTCTTTTATCACTTTGGCTTTTAATGCTGTTCTCTAGCTATTTCAACTATTCAGCCCTTTGGCCAACAATGTTTTTCTTTGTACTGTTTTTATTACTAGTATTGCTGATGGAGACAGGCAACTGCAAACTGATGCCAAGACTGACAACCCACAGTATTTTAATCACCAGAGTACTCTGTTTTCTGGTAAATTTTTAAGTTTTTTTTTAAGTATAATCACTCAGAATTTAATGAACATCCAATAGAACTCACATCTCTGATAATATCCTCATTTTTTTCAATTCCAAGCTGAGTTTCCAGAGGCTATCAATGTATCAAAGTCTTTGATTTGAGCCATAAAAGCTCACTGTTATTATACCCCTCTGACTGCACTATTACATCTGCTCTAGAGAATAACCGTGCACACAAACATGCACGCGACCTCTGTCCGAGTCCATAATTAACCCTCTTAATTAAGAGGGAGAAAAGTTGCTAACGAAGGAAATGGATTTAATTAGCCTGGTTTAGCTCAGACACATGTGCATGCCATTAAAACACATACACGTGCACACACACACAAAACAATTAAGCCTCTTTTATCCTGGCTAATGGCTTCAGTGACTCAGAGCCTTTCTCATTAAGACTATCAATAATATGCTGATTACATGCATCCACCGCTCTCCTTTATCAGGGCACAAAGGGACGAGCGTGTGTCTCGGAGGTTTCAGAGGTGGGGCGGACCGTCTGTGCGACCTTATCTGCTCAAGTCGAATTGTTTGGCTGAAGAAGCTAAAAGAGCCTTCACTCTGCTGTGTCTTTATTTTCTGTGGTTTATCTTATCAAAGAGGTCTCGTGTGTCTTTCACAGGAGGAAATGCCGATGAACTTGTTCTGCTGAGGGTTTTATTGTGGCAGAACAATAGACAGAGGAGTGATGGGCTATAGATCTGACTCTGTGAGATCAGATCGTGCCGGCTTTCACTCTAATGAGTTCCTGCCTGATTGCATAACTACCTGACATCTGCATTACTTTACAATGTGTATCTAAAGATATAACTTCAGTTAATTTCTATGGCCAAATGTAAAATCAACCATGTATAAAATAAAAACTGCAACCCGAACACAACAAATATTGTATAGCTCACAAACATGGCATTGAACAATGATGGTAGTCCTCCATATTTGCTTTTCCTCTGAAGTTACATTTGACCACGTGAGTTTCTGAGATCTCACGTCTGTGGAATTGCTACCATTAAATCATTGCTACAAATGGTTAGCATGGTGTTTGGCAGTCCAAGTCATTTACCGTAGCCTTTCCCAGACTTAAATTGTCCATTTATGTCAGCTTTGCATGCCAGTTCGTATTTTTTTTAATCTAAATTTTGCTTTACTTTTACATTTCTGCCGTAGAATTCACTGTAATTACACGTCTGACCTGCTCATCCACCTCCATTCTTTCCTGGCTTTGTATTTTCCCTATACATTAATGTTTGTGTGCTAGAGACAGAGATAGTGGATCAGATAGACAGGCATCTGTCACACGGGCAGGAAGACGACAGCTCTGTGCGTTGACCTCCACTCTCTTCCTGTTGTAACAGACATGGGGGCCCCTCCCAGAGGGGACCAGAGGAAGGCGGAGGTTTGACCTACAGAGACACACCTTCAGCCCCCCCTCCTCACTCCATCTCTAAACATCCCTGATGGGGGCCGCTGCCTGCCTCTGATCTCACTGTTTTCCACTCTCTGCTATTGTGTGATTTGTTTTCCATTTGACTTCTGAAGGTCTGGTCTAACCACCTGAGGAGCTGACAGACGGACAGAAAGCTTTGTGTGGTTCTCACAGTCCTTAAGATAGACTCTGATACTTCAATGAAGAGGAAACTGAGTAAGGCATGCTGAGAATTATTGGGATTCTCTATTTGGAAAAAGTCAGCAATCTCTTACTCCATATATGTAGGGCAGGGGTGTCAAACTCAATCACAACAGGGGCCGGATTCTGAACTTGGGTCTAACCTGAGGGCCTAACAGGGCAGATATTTAACCATAAAATATCAACCTTACTTTCACTAGAAATGAATTGTGGGGGTAAAAAACTTGGCACTGATGATAAATGATTTTGCAATTAAAAGGTGAATATGATAAGTTAAAAACTCAAATCTGAGATAAAAAGTCAAACTTATAAGTGTAAAAGGTAAAATCATGACATTTAAAGTCAAAATAATCTTTTTAAAAGGCAAAATATGAGATAGAATATTAAAACCATGAATTTTAAGAGTCAAAAACTGAGATTAAATTCATAATCATAATTTTTAACAGTCAAAATATGAGGTAAAGATCAAAATCACGAGTTTCAAAGGTCAAAATATGACATAAATTAAAAATCCTGCGTGAGATTAAAGTCAAAATCATGATTTTAAAAGGTCAAAAAACTGAGATAAAATTAAAAATCATGCATTTGTAAGGTAAAAAAATGAGATAAAAGTTAAAGTTAGGAGCTGAAAAAGGTCAAACTATGAGATAAAAGTCAAAATCATGACTTTAAAAGGTCTAAATAGGATTTATGATTTAAAATTATGAACCTATAAGGTAAAAATATGAGATGAAAAGTCAAAGTTATGAGATGTAAAAGTTAAAATATGAAATAAAAAGTCAAAACCATAACTTGTATTTATAACTGTGAGATTCAAAATTGAAAGTATAGAGAAAACACTAATTTCTTCCCCATGTTCCTGACTTTTTATCAAAATATTTTCACTGTTTACTTTTTCTAATTTTTATGACTCAACAAGGACAATCATCAAGGTTAAGTTTACATTTTTATTGAAATCTGCAGACCTCATACTGGTGGGCCAGTTTTGATAAAAATAACATATGATCTGGTGGGCCGGGTATAACAGCACCAGGGGCCGGATTTGGCCCCTGGGCCTTGAGTTTGACACCTGTGATGTAGTGCAAAACATTTAACAGTTACCGCGAGCACTGTGGTTATTTTAAACTGTCACTATGTCCTACTTCTGAATCATAGTTTATATAAAAAAAAACATCAAATCCTTAAGAAATATCACCAGTTTGCATATTTTTACATTTGAAGAAGTTTGATTACCAACAATGATGTTTCTTTGGCTTCATGGACTCACAACTCAGTCTACATCTAAAGGTGGAGTTTGGTTAAAATAAATATGTCTTTCAGTCTAGGCCCCAACCCCTATTGTTGTGAAGCCATGCTGTTGTAACTTGTGCAGAATGTGTCTTGGCATTGTCTGTCTGAAAAGGGCAGAGACATCCTCTTCTTCTGCTTATCGCAGTCATATCAGGCTAAGCAAGTCAACCCAGACAACTCTCTCTCCCCAGTCACGTTTTCCAAACTCCGTCTGATTAAGTGTTGCTGGACCAGACAGGATAAATGATCCCTCCAGCACTTTCTGAGTCTTCCCTGGGGTCTCCACTAACCGGACGTACCTGGAATACCTCCACAGGGAGGCACCCAGGAGGCATCCTCAACTGGCTCCTTTCGATGCGAAGGAGCAGCAGCTCTACTCCTAGTTCTCTCCAGATGTCTGAACTCCTCTCTCTATCTCTAAGGCTGAGCCCAGCCACCCTCAAGAGAAAACTCATTTCAGCCACTTCTACCTGCAGTCTCATTCTTTCAGTCATTACCCAGAGTTCATGACCACAGCTGAGGAGTGCTTTCAGCACCCTAGAGTACACTTTTTGAAGTAGGCAGAGTAGTGTGATACCCCAATAAGTTGAGCACACCCTTCGGTCCCCCTGTGTAAATATGGGCACCATCACCCTGGTCTGCACCTCCATGGGCTCTGTCCCAGACCTCCACGTGATACTGAAAGGCATTCCAGCCATGGCAGCCCAACAATGTCCAAAGCCTTCAGCATCTCAGAACAAATCTCATCTACACCTGCCGCCTTTCCACTGGGGAGCTTTTTGACTACCTCTATGACCTCCACCAAGGACATAGATGAGCTTTCCCCCGACACATCCGACTCTGCCTCCTCCTTGGAGGCCACGTTGACCAGATTAAGGAGTTCCTCAAAGTGTTTATTGCACTGTCCAACAGCATCCAAGTCTGGGTCAGCAGTTCCCCGTTCCTGCTGAGAACAGGGTGGAGGAGGGTGTGAAAGATTTCATAGACAGGGGCCTCAGTTAGCCGTTCCCAGTTCACTTGCTCGCAATTTCCACAAAGGACAACTGCACCGCGCATCGAAGCGCCACGGGTTTGGTCTGACCGAAGGTGAGCAACCTTGTCTACTGGAAGTGAGCCTAGAGCGCTGCACCGGGACGCGCAGCCCTGATCAGAGGGCAGAGATCACTAACTGCGAGGTCAAGCAGGAATAGTATGTCAACATCAGACTATTTCAACTTTTGGAGTTAATTTTCTGGTATAAGTCCACCGCTTTCCACATTATTATGCAAATGACATTTTTCTCTTATTTTCCTAAATATTAATGCAAATGACAGTCAGAGTATTTTCCAAGTCATCAGCCGTTAGAGTATAATTCAAATGTTTTTGAACAAACTTCATTATGATAACCATTTTTTTTTTTTTAAATAAAAACCTCAAAATGCACTTTTCCACATGTTCCACATTATTAAGCAGGCCACAGGTTTCAGCAATATGGGAAAGAAAAAGGATCTCTCTGCTGCTGAAAAGTGTCAAATAGTGTAATGCCTTTGACAAGGAATGAAAACATGAGATATTTCATGAAAAATTAACTGTGATCATCGTACTGTGAAAAAATTTGTGGCTGATTCAGAGCAGGGTTTGTGCAGATAAAGGCATAATGAAGAAGGTTTCTGATGGACAAATTCATCAGATTAAGAGAGCAGATGCCATTACAAAGCAGCGAACAGGTATTTAAAGCTGCTGGTGCCTCTGGAGTCCCACCAACCTCAAGGTGTAGGATCCTCCAGAGGCTTGCAGTTGTGCATAAATCTGCTATTCGGCTGCCCAATCCAATGCTCCCAAGCAGAAACGGTTGCAGAAACGGTTGCAGAATCATTTTCAAACAGTCTTGTTGACTGATGAGTGCCATGCAACCCTGGATGGTCCAGATGGAGGAGTAGTGGATGGTTGGTGGATGGCCATCATGTCCCAACAAGGCTGTGAAATCAGCAAGGAGGGGGTGGAGTCATGAGGAGAGAGCTGGTAGACCCCTGTAGGGTCCCTGAAGGTGTGAAAATGACCTTGGCAAAGCATATAGAGTTTCTGACTGACCACTTGCTTCCATAGTAAAAAAAAGAAGAGCAGTTCCTTCTGTAGCAAAATTATCTTCATGCATGACAATGCACCATCTCATGCTGCAAAGAATTCCTCTGTGTCATTGGCTGCAATGGGCATAAAAGGAGAGAAACTCATGGTGTGGCCCCCATCCTCCCCTGACCTCAACCCTACTGAGAACCTTTGGAGCATCCTAAAGTTAAAGATCTATGAGGGTGGGAGGCAGTTCACATCAAAACAGCAGCTCTGGGAGGATATTCTGACATCCTGCAAAAAAAAATCTAGCAGAAACTCCAAAAACTCACAAGTTCAATGGATGCAAGAATAGTGAAGGTGATATCAGAGAAGGGCTCCTATGTTAACATGGAACTTGTCCTGTTAAGATGTTTTTGATTGAAATAGCTTTGATTTCAGTAAATATGACCTCCTAATGCTGCAAATTCAACAAATGACCATTTTCACTTCTTTACAACCTATAAAATGTTTTAAAACTCTTTTGTGCTTAATAATGTGGAACAGTGCATTTTGAGGTTTTTATTTAAAAAAAAAATAACGGTAGTCATTATGAAGCTTGTTCAAAAACATTTGAATTATGCTCTATTGGCTGATGACTTGAAAAATAGTCTGTCATTTGCATTAATATTTAGGAAAATAAGAGAAATATGTCATTTGCTTAATAATGTGGAACGCGGTGTATTGCTTCCACCACTGGGTGAGTACATTAGGAAGTTAAAAGGTTAATGTTTGCTTAAAGGATCTGTGGTTTTATGTCAAATTCTTTGGCTTAATATTCCCAAAGTGAACTTTTCCTTATCAATGGCGCCGTTGTAGCTCTGTGACCCACTGACCTCTTGGTGACCCTTTGCTCTCGCTGCAGGAAAAGACGTAATGTTGACATGGTGATGATTTACGATCGGGAGTTCATGCATCAGGTTTTATTTTGAAGGAACCAGATATTCTACGCTTCCTCTTCTGGAGCTTTCTGATCGACAGGTATTGATGCGGTTTGGCAGCAGCCAGCGTTAAAAATAGACCTGCAGCAAGGTGTTGGTCCAGGCACATGCTGCTGCCGGTCTGGAGCACCGGCTGTGGAAATGCACTGATAGACTAGAGAGGGAGCGATTTGCTCCGCAGTACGATTCGACGGGGGTTTGCAGCACGTTCAATGTATGAAGAAATTGGAGGTTACACTACACGTTTAGGTTTATCAGGTCTGTCATCCCCAGCCATCCAACACACCACCAGGGGATGATCAGTTGGCAGCTCCACCCTTCTCTTCATCCAGGTGTTTAAGACATACCGCCAGAGAGCTGATGAAACGACAACGAAGCCGATCATAGATCTTTGGCCAAGGGTACTTTGGTACCAGGCAGACTTATGAGCTCGAACATGGTGTTTGTTACGGAAAGTCAATGACTAGCACAGAAGTTCAACAACAAAACACCACTCTGGTTGAGATCGGGCAGGCTGTTCCTCCCATTGTTCATAAACTGTTGGATTATCTGCAATCTTCAACAAAGTGGAAAACCTCTAACCATCATTTATTTTGAATGACTGGGCCTTTCAGGAGTGATCTTATACCCAACTGTGATACCATCCCTTATTACCAATTAATCTACTTACCTGTGGAAGGTTCCAGGTGTTATTTATGTATCTTAAACCCTAAGTAATTTAAGATTCTCCCATCTACAGTGACCAACAGTCCCTCAGGTGGTACTGAACCAAAAACCAATCTGGGTTCATAGTTACAGAGAGTAAGTTAAGACTACCATGCAATGACAAAAGAATATATTAACATCCAGAAGCTTCTCTTGGCCGCTGCTCATCTTGTCTTTGTGCTGTATTCATTGAAATGCAGTTTGAAAAGGATTTCCAAATCGTTTTATTTTCTTTTTAATCACAAAACATCCCAGCTTTTTTGGAATCTGGGCTTGTAAACAGAGAGAATAAAAGTTGCATTTCTTTTTCAGAGTCCAATTCATTTGTCTTGGCCTTCATCTTTTGGAGAAAGTTTTAAAAGTCTGTTATCTATTAACTGACTTCAAATGACAGGCTATAAATATTAGACTTGGTCTGAATTGTTATACCTCTGGACAGCCTTTTGGAGCTAAAGATTGCAAAATAAGTGATTAAAATTCACAGCAACCTTTTCCTGAGAGTTGCAGCTCCATTTCTAGCGAGTGATGTTCTTCCAAAGGAGCATTCTTCTTAACCGTATGTATCCATACAGAAAGAGCCAAACCCAACAGCTCCCAGAGCGAAAATAGATCCTTTCTTGGAGGCCTCATGTTCCCATGGATCCTCGTCAGCTGTGCCAACAGCTCGGTATGAAACCTCCTCACCGGCCCCAGAAAACACCCACCAACACCAGATAAATAAATCAGCACCACGCTGGGAAGCATCTGCACCAGGGAAGTTAACGCGGATGTGAATAAGTGCTGAACAGATGTCTTTTCTGACTGGAATAACATCAGATCATCTCAGAACAAACCCTACACCTTCCTTTAAAGCACCAGGAGGATAACCACAACAAAAGGCCCTGCTTCCGTTTAATTCCCGCTTCTGATGTGGGTTTTTCTGCAAACAATGGGTGAAAATAATCTGGCCTTGATGTTTGATGTGGACTTCTTCTAATGGGAATTGATCCCAGCTCTCAGATGCAGAAAATTCAACCTCCATAGCTCGACCTTTAATCCTGATTGGCACGCTAAAAGTGGCTGCACACACGCGCCGCACAAATGCACGCCTCTTTTATCATTCAAAGTGCGCCAGAGCTATCAACCTGAATAAATAAATCCCCCTCTTATCTCACTACGCAAAACTGGATAAGCGCTCCTGCCGGGTCTGGATGGAGGAAGCTGTCAGCACCTCTATTTTGGTTTTCCTTTGCCTCATACCGAGTCTGAATCCTGTTTTCCTCTCCATCCCAGGAGAGGCATTTTTCCCTCCAACGTAAATGTCCCTCCACAGCTTCCATATTTGATCATGATCCCCCTCTTTTTCCTGCTTATCTCCAGCGTGGGGACTATATCTTTCAGCAGCCAACAAATCCCCAACACAGCAGAAATGTCCAGCTTAAGAGGAAAGAAAACAGGATTTAAACCTCACCAGGATACCATCATCTGCATTATTACCTCCATATCATAACATTTTGGGTCCTTTTGACACCTGTAGCTGCTCTAGAATGAGTTTTATCTGCCCTCTAATACAAGAACCTACATCTTACAATGATTTTGTGCTCTCCCTGCTCCTCTATTGTAGTGATTTGTGGTCTCCACAATGCAAGATCAATTCATCAGAAGTAATAACTGTGTGTTTGATTCTGTGAGCATCCATGACGTCCATGTTCTACAAGTTTTTCATTCATCAGAAGAACAAAAGGAGCAGGAAAAATAGCACAAGGAGTGAGCATTGCAGGTTTTCTCACAGAGTAACACTGCCACCTGCAGCCAATAGAAACTGAGAAATGTACAGGCATCACCAGGTGTCCTCAGTATAGCACTGAGGCTTTTGCATTAAATGCAAAATGATTATGATGACCTTACATATACATATAAATATATATACTGTAATAGTGTTACTCAACCCTGCTCAACCGAAGAGCCCAATTGTTGAAAAGTACCTTTGCAAGAGCCACTAAGTGGTTTAAAGTGGCAAAAGTGGCTTGAAGGAGCATTAAAATAAGTTAAAGGTAGCGAAAATGGCCCAAAAATGTGGCAAAAAATGAGAGTTATAGGTGACATAATAGGGGCAAAAAGCAGTGAAGAGTGGCAAAATAGGGCAAAAAAATAGGAAACAAGTGGTATTTGATGGCAAAAGGTAGCTTAAATTATCAAAAGGTGGTTTCAAAAAAGGGTGAAAAGGGGCAAAATGCGATAGAAGTGGCTAAAAGAAGTTGCAAAAGTAGGCAAAAAAAAGGAAACAAGTGGTAATTAATGGCAAAATGTATCTTAAATGGGCAAAAGTGGTGAAAAATTGGTGAAAAGGGGCAAAATGGTGCAAAAATGATCAAAAAGTGGCAGAAACATGATAAAGAATGAGAGAAAAGTGACTTAAATGGGCAATAAGTAGTTGAGAGTGGCAAAATAGGGCAAAAAATAGGAAACAAGGGGTACTTTATGGCAAAAGGCAGCTTAAATGGGTGAAAAGTGGCAAAGACGGCTTGAAGTAGCAATAACAATAAGTAAAGGGGGCAAAAATGGTCAAAAAGCAGCAAAAATGAGTGAAAAGTGACAAAAGTTACAAGTGGAAAAAATGGGCAAAAAGTGGCAAAATCATGGCAAAAAAAAAAGTGAAAAGTGACTAAAATGGGCAAAAAGCAGTCAAGAGTGGCAACATAGGAAACAAGATGTATGTAATCGCAAAAAGTGGCAAAAAGAACTTGCAAATATGGGCAAAAATAGGAAAAAAGGGGCATTTAATGGCAAAAGGTAGCTAAAATGGGCAAAAAGTGGGAAGAAAAATATGGAAGAAGGGCAAAAATTGGGGGGGGGGGCTGGCAAAATGAAGAGGCAAAATTTGGGGAAAAAAAGGGAAGTAAGAGGTATTTAATGGTAAAAGGTAGCGTATTTGGACGAAGAGTGGCAAAAAATGGGCAAAAGATGGCAAAAATAAGAGGCACAAATGGGCAAAAATAGGAAAGAAAAGGGCATTCAAGGCAAAATATAGCTTAAATGGGCAAGAAGTGGTCAAAAAAAGGTCAAAAAAGTCAACTTGGGTTTAAACTGGAAAAAATGGGGGAAAAGTAGCAAAAAGAAGTTTCAAAATGGCCAAAAAATAGGAAAAAAGGGTGTGTTTAATGGCAAAAGATAGCTTAGAGGAATGAAAGGTGCATAATAGGTAAGTTCCATAATAACTTCACAAGTTGCGGCTGCCTTTTCCTTTGCTGCCCTCTTGTGGCACTCTGGGGTAGCACGGTCAAATAAACAGTCTACTTTACAGGGAGCCAATTAAAGATTTCTCCTGTGGGGTATTCCATGAAGGTGAATAAAGGGTTAAGTCTCCTTACTTCTGTTTGTCCGTCGTCATTTAGTTGGAGCTCTATTCCATCAGCGTGGCAAATTTGAGTCTCTTCTGAGTAACACTAGAATTTTAATGTTTTGGATCATCAAACCAGGAGAAGGAGAAGGGGTGAAGTGTGAAGGCTCATGTGAGAGAAATGAGGATTGCAGAGTCAGAAGCTCTGAAGAGTGAAGGAGAAGTCTGGGGTCATCTAGTGGACTAGTTTAGAAATACAAGGAATAAAGGGAAGTGTCGGACGGAGACAGAAGACGGATGAAGTTTCACAAAATAGGAGCCTATAAAAACTAAAGATGTTTGCATCCGTAATCTGATTATGGCTTTTAGTGTTATTTACATTCCTGATACACCTTTATTTGTTCTTGTTACAGGTAGTACTTTAAAGGGTTTTCATGCATTTTTCCTGCAGAAAACAAGAAGACGTTTGTTTTGTTTTTTTTAGAAACTTAATGTAACATTTGTCAGATGAGCCTTCAATTGGTTGTATTTAGATAGCTTTTACATAAATACACTATTAAACTGTTATTGGGGATTTAAGGTAGATGGTAGATGGGATTGAGCTTGTGTACTGCTTTTATAGTCGTCTTAGTTGTGGAAGTGCTTTCACACCACAGAGTAGTCGATTTCACCATGTATTAAATGTGACTGTGGTTGTTTTACAGTGATGATGCTCGCTGCATTAATGTAAGCCACACTAGTCTTCCATTTACTGCATAACCTTCCTGTTTTCACCTGTAGTAGACTCAGCATGTTTGAGGGGCAAGGATGAAAATAATGAAATGACATCTTTTGAATACAGTGACACACAAATGCACAAAGAGTATGCCTCTGTGATAAAACAGATGAGAAATTTTAACTATTTAACATTTCTTTTGTATTAAGATTACTGAGAGGGCACGTTGAAGGTGCTTTGTCATATTTTGTCCAAAAGGGTTTACCCTAGAAGGCACTTTACACTTCTGTCCAGTGAAAGGCGCTCTTAGAGCCGTTTATCATGTTTTGTTTTGTTTTGTTTTGTTTTCCATTATAAGGCAACCCAGACGGCACTTTACCATATTTGTCTGCTGGAGTGTCCCCCAAGCAGGGGCTCTGTCCTGATTTGTCCAGTGGAAGGGCACCCAAAAGGGCATTGTTATGCCCTATAGGGCTTTTTGACATGTTTTGTCTACTGGAAGGCCACCAGGGAGGGCACTCTGTCCCTTTTAGTCCACTTGAGGGACACCTAAAACAACACATTATCATGTTGTTCATTGGGAAGGCATTTTAAACGATGCTTTGCCATGTTTCGCCCACTGGAAGGGGACTCTAGTTCCCTCATTCCCAAAGTCTTAGTTAGGACCCATAGTTGGGCCCTGGGAGATGTTTTTGGGTTGCTTAATGAGTTTTCAGAATTTCTTTGCTCCAGTATTTAATGAGACATTTATGATTGATAATTTATAACATGATTGGTGCAGCTTTGGTAGTATTGCTGACACTGTACCCAATCGTTGTGGTGAAGAGGGAGCTGAGCTGGAAGGCAAGGCTTCAAATTTACCCGCCCATCTTTGTTCGAACCCTCGCTCAAGGTCATGCACTTTGGGTAATGACCGAAAGAATGAGATTGCAGGTTCAAGCGGTCAAATGACATTCAACCACTCCACCATAACAAAACACAAAACAAGGCCAATGGATGGCAAAAGAGCTAAAGCCACTGTTACTGAGACCTGGCAAATAAGAAAGAAACACACTGTTCCAGACCAAACAGCCACTGAAGGCCCACTGGGTAGAGTATGTAGGTAAAGTGGCTTCTTCCAGTCTTGTAAAACAGGAGGTGCCACTTCAGTGCCAGACTGAGCCTGGAATTAACGTTACCTAAAGCTAACACCAGCCATCAGCTCAACCTGGAGCAGAAGGCAGATTTGATAAGCAATAATATGTGGAAAACAAAGTTGTTGGGTCACAATGGGTTGTAACTTGTAAAAAGTAGGTCCCCAGAAATTTTGGCAAACACGCTCTAGACCAGTGTTACTCAACTCCGCTCAACCAAAGAGCCAAACTGTTAAAAATACCTTTGCAAGAGCCACAATCTAAGAGGATAAGAAAAAACAGCTTGAAGTAGCAATAACAATAAAATGGTCAAACAGTAACAAAAATGGGTGAAAAGTGGAAAAAAGGGGGAGGAAAAGTGGAAAAAGGGGTCAGAAAGTACCAAAAAATGGGGGACAAAAAAATGAGTTATAGGTGACATAAAATGGCCCAAATGTGGCAAAAAATGAGTGAAAAGTGACAAAAGCAGTCAAGAGTGGCAAACATGGGAAGAAAAGAGGAAACAAGTGGAATTTAGTGGCAAAAGGTAGCTGAAATGGGTGAAAAATGGAGAAAAAAAAGGTGAAAAAGGGCAAAAATGTGATAAAAGTGGTAAAACGAAGTGGCCATGAAGGGCAAAAACAAGGAAAATAGTTAACCTAACCTGAGGGAAAGCTTCAATAGGAAACGTTTGAGAAAGAGAAGCGGCTTTGAAAATAAACTCAGAGTGCGATTGGATGAATGTTCTGTCTGTCATATCTTTTCGGGCCAATCAGAGCAACACAACATATGACATCATATCCCCAAACCGAGGTGCAAGAGAAATCTCCATAGAGAACTGCATAAAGCTGACCAAGCTAGCCAATCAGAGCAACAAAACACAGGACCTAGCAGCTATCGAGCTGCGCGTGCGTAGCTACCGAGGAATAACGCAAAACATGGCAACTAAGAAATGTAAATACTTGACTTTTGTTGTTTTTGAAAATAAAACAACTCACTGCTGTTCTTTGTCCTTCTTTTAATGAAGAAATGTCATCGTTTCTGATAAAACTTGCGCTTTAGCAGCATCCATGCTAAGCTCTCCTGCCATAATTGCACCGGCCTCTTGCTGCTGCTTGTTTACATCACAACTCCGCCGTGCCTGAAAGTGCTGCCCCTCGTCGCTGATTGGTCCTGTCACTTTCTAACCGGACCAAAACAAATCAAATATTAAGCTCCATACTGATTCACTCTTCATTATTGATTTTATTAACTATATTCTCAATATTTCACTATAAATGCTTATTTCAAACACTTTTTAAAATCCCAGCCCATCAGTTATTGAGCCTTTTAAAACTTCTGATGTTTACTGCAGGTTTCTCTTCATGCAGGTGTTTTCTGATCCACACTGAGACCAAACACTGTCAATGTGGAGAGTTGTTTAGAATACAGTACAAATTATGCAGACATCTGTTTCTGCCTCCTGACAGCTGACTGATTGATGATCAGCTGATTGATGATCAGCTGATTGATGATCAGCCAGCACCGTCACCATATGCTGACGTCTTCAAGTGACGCCACAGAGGGAAGGACGTCCCATGGACCATTAATCGTTGGTCTTATGGCTTCAGTCTGGTCTCTCCATGAGTCTCTGGTGGGCGGGACTAAGACTCAAGGAAAAGACTCACACCAAAGACCCAAGCCATATAACAAAAGAAGTGAGACGCACCTAGGGTGCAAAAACTGAAGGCATTAAAAAAGCATAGCTTGATTTCCTTGTGCAACTCAGCCATGGCCACTAGATGGAGCACTCAAATCACTACTGAAGCCTAAAATCCACAGAGTGACAGATTTGTATTAAGGCTAGAGGCATTTAAGAGATAAAAAATGCAAGAACAAATAAGAATGAATGAATTAATTAATACATAAAAGATGCAAAGATGGGAAAAAATCAACATGACCTTTAGTTCCTCATAGATCTCTAGAAATAGTGACCATACTGATACAGAACATTGTGTAACGTGTAGGAAGGCTGTATATGCTCACATTTTTATATCTTTTTCTGGTTGATACTCAGGATGGCACATACAGCTCAGAGGTCAAACTATATGTGTGAGTGCAAGTCTGTGTTTGCAAGGTATTAGCCTCCAGCGCTCTACTACCATAACAACACACATGCTGATCCTCCTCCCACTCCCCTCCATAAATACATCTTCACTGCAAATAAATCACCATGGTTACAGTAATATAATAATTGCCGTACTTGAAGGAGCCTCTGACTGATGATGCTTGCAGGGCCACTTAGAAATCGATGATTAGAGAGCAAAAAAAGGATTCATTCAGCAGCAGAGCGAGTGTTTGAACGCCTGTTTGATCCAACGAGGAGCAGGAAAAACAGAGCTCTATATTTACGCTGCTCTGAGCGATCTATGGCACTGTTTTCTGCAACCTTTTAGCACTCCTTAAGGTCAGATTTCTTTGAAATTTTACAGGATTCATGGCCAAAGATGCAGATGAGCTTACTTTTGAGTGTTGTACAATGAGATTTCAATTCCCAGGTTGGTGAAATTTGAGGAAATGTGGACACATTGAAGGCTTTTTTGACAACAGTAGAATAAGAGTAGATCACTTTGTTGTCCTCCCTCTTAGCTCTGTTTAATTTAAAGCTTGTATTTGTCCCTTCTTTCCCTCTCTCCCCTCCCCTTCTCCTTTTATCAAGCAAAAACACGTTCTAGGTATGAAATGCAGCAGAGCAGCTGAAAAGACAACACAGTTTTAAAAGAACAACATGTAGAATATTGGCAGTGAAATAACGTCTGCAGTAGTCCTCTGGTATCAAGTCTATGTTTGAACATTAAAGCCATCCATATCCTTCCATCCATCTATCCATCCATCTATCCATCCATCTATCCATCCATCCATCCATCTTCTTCCACTCATCCAGGGCCAGGTTGCGATGGTAGCAGGTTGAGCAAGTCAACCCAGACATCTCTCCCCCCTGCTTGGGGATCCCGAGGCGTTCCCAGACCAGACAGGAAATATAATCCCTCCAGCACATTCTGGATCTTCCCCAAGGTCTTCTCACAGCTTGATGTGCCCAGAAAACCTCCAACAGGAGGCACCCAAGAGGTATCCTTATCAGATGCCTGAACCACCACAACTGGCTCCTTTCAATACGAAGGAGCAGCAGCTCTACTCCCAGCCCAGCCACCAGCCACCCTACGGAGAAACCTCTTTTTGGCCGCCTCTATTTGCAATTTCATTCTTTCGGCCATTACCCAGAGTCTATGAACACGGTAACACTCAATCCCCACCCGGAAGTACTCCAGTGTATTCTGGCAGAGAACCATGGCCTCAGATATGGAGCAACTCTCATCCCGACTGCTTTGCACTCAGAGACAAAACCGTCCCAGCACAGATATTAATGTCACTGATAAATGATAAATATTCTGCCTTAAAAGAAGGGATTGAAAAAATTAAGAAATGTATTATTTATAATAATTATTTATAATTATTCTAAACAACTTCTTTGGGTTACATTTTTGAATCCAGAATATTTAAACAGTCCCATGTGACCCAACATAACACAGTCTAAGTTGACATAATGTAACATGATGTGAACTTTAACAACTAAATATTACAAACTTAACGTAACATAACATTGCGTAATGTAACATAACTTAACGTGACATAACTTAACGTGACATAACGTAATGTGACATAAACGTAACATAACATAACGTTACATAATGTAACACAATGTATCATAACATTACACAATGTAACGTAACATAATGTAACGTAACATAATGTAATGTAACATAACGTAACGTTGCACAAAGTGACCTATCATAACTTAATGTAATATAAGATGACTTTAAAATGGCTTTAACGTACCAAAACATAACGTAACGTAATGTAAAGTAACGTAACGTAACGTAACATAACGTAACGTAACGTAACGTAACATAACATGACATGACATGACATGACATGACATAACATAACATAACATAACATAATGTAACATAACACAAATCGGTTCTAAACGTAACAAAACATAACATCACGTAACAAAACATAACATAACATAACGTAATGTAACATGACATAACTTAACATGATGTAACTAAACTTTCATTAAACATGACTTAGATGTTATGTGACGTAATATAACCTAATGTTACCTGACAGTCAACCACTGTTTTTGTTTCATGGGTGCATTTTGCATAATGAAGGGGAAAAGCTGTTAAACATGGTCCTGTCTTCCTGCTTCAGGCTGGGAACAATCCCAGATTGCTTTGAGAGTTGCTTGTGGTGCAAACCCGAAAGGAAAACCATCTCAACAGTTCTCTCCCTGGTTTATAAGTGTCCATCCATCTATCCATCTTCTACACCACCAATCCATTTGGGGGTTGTGGGGATGTAAACAGTGGTTTATAATTGTGTGGCCTTAAAATGTTCTGTTTCCAGCTACAACCACAACTACCATGTCAACATTAGCCCTTGGTATGCTAATAAATAGCATATTTGAGTTGTGAGATTAGTATATAAGTGCCAACATGAATAAAGGGTGTTTCTATCTGAGCAATTTAAAAACGTATTACCAAGTGTACTAAAATACAAATAATTCCACTAAAATAGATAAATTCCTGTTATAGATCCAGACACACATTTTAGAGTTCATCCTGTGTGCTAATGGGGGGGGGGGGGGGGGGGGGGTTACTTCTGTACAGGCATCAGACATGTCCTTGTAACCTGCTGCAGCAGCCTGCAGCCTTGCAGCAGCAGCATTAATATTTCAGCTGATGGGTCGCCTTCACATCAGTTATTATCATCTCTTACATGAAAATATTAATCTAACATCTCACAAACACTCATTCATTTTTCATTCACAAAAATCCCAGCGTCATTACAGCTTGTCAGTGTGTGAAATACTTAATTACCTCTAACTTAGGAGAGAAATGGTGAGTGAGCATAATTAGCTGACTTCTCTCTGATCTTTAATGCATTATTGAATATTTCAAAGGAGGCTCGATCCTTGGGGCTAAGTGGCCGCCAAGTCAGGATCACAGGGCAGGTTGGGCTATTCTGAAGGGCGGTGCAGCCATTAAGGAGTCTGGGCTGAGCCGATGGCCTTGTGTGAACCTGGATCTCATGAATAATACACATTCCTATACTGTATTTGGAAGCACTTTCAGATGGGATGGGGACGCCGCATCGATTTTGCAATTTCAGGGAATGAGTCAATTGGATTTGGTGGTGGATAATGGCGTGCAGAAAATAGACAATTATTCCTGATGGAGAGCAACAGTCAGGGTTTGAACTCCACAAAGTGCAACCTTGACAAGACAAAAGCCATGTTGTCATGGTAATCTGCCATTTCTTCCTGACATTTCAGAGATTTTCATCTCTCACAATTACTGCCAAACTGTTTTCCTCTCCTGAAATGCCACCGTTCATTATTAGATTTACTTTTCATCATTATGAAATACTCAAAATAAACGACATTTGTGCAGCAAATAAATCCACATTGTTCTTTTTATTCATATTATTTTGTTAAAGTTCAGTAATGATGAAAGTTGTCCTCTTCTTAAGCTACAGACAAAGAATTTAATGTTCTTGGTAAAATACTGAAAAGGTAAAATACTGCAGTTACCTCACATAAATCCAGCAGCCAGACAATTGCTTTCATCGATCCATTGTTTGTCATAGTTGCCACCATGTCAGCATGTTTCTTTACCATAAAAACAAGATGTAACACCAAAGACTGCTACCTAAGGCAGTGGTTCTCAACCTTTTCAGCCTGCGACCTCTAAAATAAAGGTGCCAGAGACCCGGGACCCCCACTGTACCTGTAGGTGGTTGAACACAGCCATGAACATTCAAGAATAGTCATGTGCAGACAAGGCCACTCATGGGGGGGAGTTTTCTGGGATCCATTCAAATTTGGGGCCCATGTTTAAGTTAGGCTGTAATATCCATACGTTTAACCTGAATAATAACCACTCTTATCAAAGCAACAAATATCACAAATGTCTTCTCCCACTCTTTTTTGCCTTGGTATGAAAATATAAACCCATTTTCTTAAAAACAGTATTAAAGTGGGTTAAAAAAGGCCAAAATGGGTGGAAAAAGTGGTAAAATGGGATTTTAAAAGTAGAAGAAATGGGTTAGAAGAGGCAAAACAAAGAAAAGAATGGCAATAATGGGTTAAAGTGGCAAAAAATGGGCATCACAGGTGGTAAAATGTGGTTAAAATGGGCAAAAATTGGTGCCAAAAGTGGTAAAGAGGCATAATAGTCTTAATAATGGGTCAACAGAGGCAGCAATTGGCAAATATTCACAAAAAAAGTGTAAACAATGTGTTAAAATTTGTTAAAATTGGTGGGAAAAAATGATGAAAACTGGTTAAAATCAAAAATTGGTGTCAAGTGGCAAAAGTGGTTAAAAAGTGGCAAAAAAGGGTCCAAACTGAGTAAAAATTGAGGAAAAGTTGCCACTGATAGTGACAAAACTGGGTAGGTAAAGTGGTTAAACAGTGGCGCTAAGATATTTTCAATATTAAAAACCCCAAAACACGCTTTTCAGCTCCCAAATGAGGGAAGAGTTATTCAGGATGCTACTGATTAAACTGTTTTATTTTACATTTCACTAATTTCATGCATACATTTTCATTAAAATGGCTAAAATATACAGTTATATATCTTTGAAAAAAAATATTCTCAACTTTTTTAAGGCATCTGACGGCTCCCAAGAGGGTCCCAAACCCCAACATTGAGAACCACTGACCTTAAGAACCATGGGCTGCTATGGGAAACTAGTGTTCTGTTGCTGTATCTCATTCTTGCTTGTAATGGATGATGTTCATTTTCTGTCACTGTTCTGTTGCTCAAGCTCCTCTAATCACTTGCTACACATTCCCCCAACCCTTGACCCCTTTAACTATGTGGCCCCACTAGACTCTTCCAAGACAAGCCAAAACGCACTGTTCACCTCCACTGCTTACTAGTTTTTATTTAAGGATTCTATTCAATAAAAACAACTCTCTATATGGTGTATTTACCATTCATCTCTATACAGAGTACCCACAAGATGCAGAATTTACATTCTGTATGTTTAACAGTCTGTTCCTGCAGACTAAAGTGTTGTGAAAATGTATTTGCCTCCTTCCTAATATCTTATTTTTTGTGTAATTGTCAAACTTAAATGTTTCAGATCATCAAACAAATTTTAATATTAGACAAAGATAACCAGTGTTAAGACACTATGCTGTTTTTAAATGTAAATGTCATTTATTAAGGGAAAAGCCATCCAAACCTACCTGGCCCTTTGTGAAGAAGTCATTGCCGCCGTTGTTAATTCATAAATTAAATGTGATTAACCACTATATTTTTTGGAAAGCTGAGTTCAGATTCCCTTGCCACACCAAGACCTGATCACTGCCAGACCTGCTGTTACTCTTAAATAGAACCTGTCTGATAAAGTGTAGTAGGCTAAAGATCTCAAAAAGAAATGCATCATTCTGTGATCTTAAGAAATTCAAGACCTGATCAGGAAAAAAATAGGTGTATGTATATGTGTCGACACAATCATTTTACTGCTCCAAATTGCGTCGTAGCCTCCCAGACGATTCCAGGTCGTAGTGCTGCTGACGGAGTATCCACAACAACCAATGAGAGTGAGCAGACCAGGTAGCATCACCAGACAGATCATACGTGCTTTCACAGCTCGCAACCATAAACACAACTGTACCTTAATTCCAGCCAGGATTTCATCCTAAATCTTTCCTTTGTTTTAAAGATTTTTGCTGCACCTGTAACGTACGCCAGGACAGCCTGTTGTGGAGAGACAGCAAGACAGTATCGACAGACATCCGTGTTTGTTTGTTTTTTCTGGAGTCACATGATCACGTGAGGTCATAGGCAGGTCGGCAGGTGTGTGGTCTCCAGTGATCTGACAATCTGGCTCAGCCAGATCACGTGAGTCGTCTAGTGTGGGCATTCAGAGGATTAAAGATTAAAGAATAAATGTATGTATATATATAGGCTATACACACAAGCACACACAAACACACACATATATATGTATATATAAAACATCATATATAAACAGGTCTTACTAGAAAGATTTTTGCATACACCACCTAGTTTGTGTAAGAGTCCCTACTATGTTTACAGCTAACTTTGATGACATCAGAGCAGACTAAAGGAGATGGATGACTATTATACTCCTTTTGTCAGGTTATGTTGCCACCTGTAGGAGGTCCCACTACACTGTAAAGCTAAGTAGACTGACCAGCTGTAATATTAAAACTTTAAATATGATCTATATCAGTGCTGGAAGATCTCAGAATATTATATCAATAGCAAAAAACGAGACTGGGGTGTCCCAATATTGAAAGCTTGTGACCATTTAAAGCTTCTTCTGTAGCTGTATAATAAACAGAATGGCTTAAAATTCCTGTGTCTGAACAAATGAATTTTAAAACAGTACTGCAGCAATGTACAGAAGTCAAATGTTTGAACTTCTTTTGAATTGATACAGTATTATTCCTTCTTTATTATCCCACAGTATCTCCCTGTATGCTGAGCTGGATCCTGGAGGAATGGATGAAGCAACATGAACAAACAGCTGCAGCGTGATGATTTATGGAGCTGCATAAACTCGTTTTCTCTCGGCGGATGGATGAGTCGGCCTCAAAATGGGACCTCTCGGCGTGTTGAGTAAGCTCTCCAGCCTCAGCGTGCACACATTCAGGGATCGGTTTGTTTAATGATGGCAGGAGCATCTTCTATATCCATCATTACTTCGACTCAGTGATTAGTAAAATGTTCATCATAGTCATATGGGGAGTGAAACGTCCAGGTGGGCTCTGCACAATCAATCAAATTGACTAAACCACACTGGAAGCACATACACAAACACACTCCTTCTCTCTCTCTAGTGAGCTTTGTGTCAGCCGTAAGCTCTTTCCATTAAACCTGTGCTGCATTAAGCATTTGGGTTAAAAGCTTTCATAATCAGGTGTGTTCTCATTTAGTGAATAAGATCAATACTGTCCTTGACATGAGGGGTTTGGTGCATTATGTGTAGGTGTAGAGAGGCCTCAGTGCATCAGATTTAGCCTGAGCATGTTGGTGTGCTGGTCTTTTTTCCTGTCTGAGATTGTTTACTGTCTTCAGTCTGCGGGGGAAAACTGTTTCCTACAGTGATCTCTTCATTCTGCGTTTGTGAGCAGCTAACAGAGGTTGTTCTCTGGATGCTGCAGTTGTTTTTTTTGCTGCCTGACACCCCCGCAGTTGATCCAGAGGTCCACTCTGCAGACTGCAACTGCAACAAATGTAGAAGTAGAGTCTATTAATGAGCACGGAAACATAGGCTTTAGTGAGGTTTTAAAGTAATTTAATGCCTGGAGAGAGTGCTGTCTTTTCTAAGCAATATAATTGCAATATTTGTAAAAGTAGCTGGATTGTCCAAAATCAGCGGCAACATTGCAATAAAGTGAGAGTGAGGTATACATAGCACAGAGACTCAGTGAGCTTCAGTCATATTTATAACCAATACACAGAGAACACTGTCTTTACTGAACAAAAATGCTGGGACATTTGAAAAGGTGGCTGGATTGTACAAAAGGTTGGTAACATTTCTATATATTTTGGTATCAAACAGTATAGAAACATTATCATAGCTTTCTTTTAACCAAAAGAGAGGAGGAGAGCAACTTTTAACCCGTTAAGCTCTAGCCTCTTTTATTAGGCTACTGCTCGAAAATTTCCAGCCCATCTTTAAATGAGTATAACTCTGTCACTCCAAGTTCTATTTGAATGATCAAGGTACAATAATGCAGAGGGCACTTGTGAAATTTGTTCAGAAGTGTAAATATGTGTATATTTGTTACTGGATCTGAGAGAATCAAGTTGGCAAATGAAAAATGTCATCTCCATCTAATTGTTTTTTGCAATTTAGCTTATATATCCCATAGAAATAATGCAGTTGAAGTCCAAAAATCTCCAGGAGGCCAAAGCACCACATTTTGACAAGAGAAAGATTGACAAAAGAATGCAACGCAGGATAGTTGGAATGGTGGATAAACATCCTCAGTCAACCTCCACACAAATTTAGGCTGTCCTGCAGACTCAGGGTGCAAGTGTCAGCTCAGACCATAGGTCGTCATCTGAATGAGATGAAGCGCTATAGCAGGAAACCGAGGAGAACCCCACTGCTGACAACAAAAAGCCAGACTGGAGTTTGAAAAATGTACCCGAGTAAGCCTAAATCCTTCTGGGAGAACATTTTGTGGACAGATGAGACTAAGGTAGAGCTTTTAGGAAAAGCATATCATTCTACTGTTTACAGAAAACAGAATGAGGCCTACAAAGAAAAGAACACAGTACCTACTGTCAAACATGGTGGAGGTTCAAAGATGTTTTGGGCTTGTTTTGCTGCCTCTGGCACTGGGTGCCTTGACTGTGTGCAAGTGTAACTCCCATAAATTAAGCAGTTACCGGTAAAAGTTCAATGTTGTTATGATGTAGTTTGTAAAAAATGTCAGAAACAGGTTGGGAAGGGCAGAGAGAACAGAGAGCACACGGAGCCGATAGCATAGGCAGCTAGCTGAGACGTAAGAAAAAGAAGAAATACAAAATTCTGTTAGAAAAAAAGGAGTTAATTTAAAGAAGAGAGTGAAGTTGTTTGAGTTATGTTTTTGAAGGCATTACAGTGGACCTTTTTCTGTGTTTGATGACGTTTCTCTGGTGAGCATTTGTTTTTTGTTTTTTCTAACTGTTAGCTTAACTTCTTGTAACCTCGTGCTCACTCTGTGACCATGATAAGGAAAAAAAACAATTGGAGAACTGTGTTTTCTTTGCTAAAAGAACTCAGTATTGTATAAGAAATGTGAAATGCCATTGCTTGTTAACTTTTGTTTAGTAAATTTAACGTTTACAAGCACAAACAGGTTCATTTTCTGTGTGAAAATACTGTGATTATTGTGAGAAAACTAGCAAGATTTTACAACTCGTGCATACTTAAGAAGAAAATTTGTCATAAAATGTGTTCTGATCTTCATCTAAGTCTCAACAATAGACAAACAAACTCTGCTTAAACTAATACTGCACAAAAAATGATATGTTTTCATGGTTTTATTGAACAAACATGTAAACATTCACATTGCAGGGTGGAAAAAGTATGTGAACCCCTAGGCTAATGACTTCTCCAAGAGTTATTTGGAGCCAGGAGTCAGCCAACCTGGAGTCCAATCAATGTGATGAGATTGGATATGTTGGTTCAAGCTGCCCTGCCCTAAAAGAAACACACACCAGTTTTGAATTTGCTGTTCTAATGAAGCATTGCCTGACGTGAACCATGCCTGGCACAAAAGAGCTCTCAGACCTGCGATCAAGAATTGCTGACTTGCATTAAGCTGGAAAGGTTACAAAAGTATCTCTAAAAGCCTTGATGTTCATGTGTCCACGGTAAGACAGACTGTCTACAAATGGGGAAAGTTCAGCACTGTTGCTACTCTCCCTAGGCGTGGTCATCCTGTGAAGATTGACTGCGAGAGCACAGCGCAGAATGCTCAATGAGGTGAAGACGAAGAATCCTAGAGTGTCAGCTAAAGACTTACAGAAATCTCTGGCACATGCTAACAATTGTGGTGACAAATCTACAATAAGTAAAACATTAAACAACAATGGAGTTCATAGGAGGACACCACGGAGGAAGCCACTGCTGTCCAAAAAAACCATTGCTGCACGTTTGAAGTTTGCAAAAGAGCACCTGGATGTTCCACAGCACTTCTGGTAAAATATTCTGTGGACAGATGAAACCAAAATGGAGTTGTATGGAAGGAACACACAACGCTATGTGTGGAGAAAAAAGGCACAGCACACCAACATCAAAACCTCATCATGGTTTGGGGCTGCTTTGCTGCCTCAGGGCCAGGAAGGATTGCTGTAATTGATGCAAAAATGAATTCTCAATTTTATCAAGACATTTTGCAGGAAAACTTCAGACCATCTTTCCACCAACTGAAGCTCAGCAGAGGATGGGTGATGCAACAAGACAACGACCCAAAGCATAGAAGTAAATCAACAACAGAATGGCTTCAACAGAAGAAAATACGCCTTCTGGAGTGGCCCAGTCAGAGTCCTGACCTCAACCCGATTGAGATACTGTGGCAAGAGAGAGATTCACACCAGACATCCCAAAAATATTGCTGCACTGAAAGAGTTTTGCAAAGAGGAATGGTCCAAAATTCCTCCTGACCGTTGTGCAGGTCTGATCTGCAACTACAGGAAATGTTTGGTTGAGGTTATTGCTGCCAGAGGAGGGTCAGCCAGTCATTAACCTAGGGGTTCTCGTACTTTTTCCACCCTGCACTGTGAATGTTTACATGTTTTGTTCAATAAAAACATAAAAAAAATATCATTTTTGTGCAGTATTAGTTTAAGCAGACTGTGTTTGTCTATTGTTGTGACTTTTTTATGATCAATTTATGCAGAAATCCAAGAAATCCCAAAAGGTTCACATGTTTTTTCTTGCAACTGTATGTTGGCAACACTTGTGAAATGGATGGATTGTCCAGAATCAGTGAAAGCATTAAAGAAAACTGAGACTGAGGTATAAAAAAGCAATGAAATAGCTTCTTTAGCCCATAAAAAAAGGCGTCTGAGCCAGCCTTAGGCATAACTGGAATTTTAATACGATTTTATTTTGAAAGCTCTTGTGTGTTTTTTTCTCTTTTCATTGTCTGACAGTGGTGGTCTGCAGAGAAGACATCTGAGAGAGGTGGTCTGCAGCCAGAAATTAGGGTGTGTTTGTTTGCTGAGGTTGAAGGTTTAGCTAACTTGCACTACAGGCTACATGCAGATTGTTCTGGGATTAATAGTACAGCAAGCCAAAAGCCACTTTTAACTGCTTTTCCCCCATTTATATGAAAGCATCCATGGAATGAAAACAGTGGTTTACAGTTTGATAAATAGACCTGATGGAAATGCTGGGAAATGTCTAGGGGGGGGGGGGGGGTCAGGGGATTGGGGTTTGGGGATAAGGGTTAGATCCTGATCCATAGCAAGGGTTAATTGGGTTTGGAGATTTTTTCATTGAGCGGTTTTCCTCTCTGTAGGTCAAATATACTGTATATTGTGTTTACCTTCAATCTCTGCCTGGTCCTTGTAAGGCCAGGATACCTGCCCCTTCAGGCCAGGTTGAGCTCAAGAAGAGTCAAAGACTGCCTGTCAGACATAGCTGCAGAACTAAACTTGGCACAAAAAGTAAGGAAAGTTGTGTTTGGTAGATAATTTCGTTGCTGTAAGAATGATTCTTGGCAATAAATCTAATGTTGGAAAGCCTGTTTATTTCCCTTTTAAATGGTGCCACATTTGCAGGGAACATGCATTTGTGGGATGAGTAGCAGAGCTGAATATGTGGGTTGTGCCAGTGTAAAATTTGCCAAATCTTCTCTGCCAAGGCAAAACAGCCTATTCTGCTGTTGCTATTGATTTTTATTTCGAGCCTCTGATACCCCCTAGGTGCTGACAATCAGGTGCCTGATTGTCCAAAGAAGATTGTTTTCTCACCCTGTCAGCACTTAAGAACCATAGGCTGTGTTCTACAGATCTGCAGTCAAGGTTTGCAGTAAAACATGGCCAATGGCACTCTGCTCGGACAATCAGTAACAGACTGTACGCAGCCAATATCCAGTGTCACAGGGCTGCAGGGAGGCCTGCCATGACTGCCCTTCACCATCAGGCCTATTTGTGCTGGTGTAAGCAACACATGCACCGGAACCTGAACATGTAGAGTGATGTTATATTCAGCGACAGTTAGATTGTAAGGTCACAGTGTGTATTTGGTGGAGGCAGTGTGATGGTGTGAGGCGGCATCTCCCTCATTGGAAAACAAGGCTGTTTATCATTGGAGGCAATCTCAGTGTAGGGACATATTAAGATGAGGTCCTGCAACCAGTGAAAATCCACTCCACAGTCTGGGGCCCAACTATCCTCCAACATGACAACGCTCGCCCCCACAGAGCGGGGTTTTCAGAGACTACCTCCAGAATTTAGGAGTGGAGAGGGTGGAATGGCCTGCCAGTTGTCCTGACTTCAACCTCCTTGAGAACTTGCTGGATCAGCTTGGGCGTGCTGTTCATGCAAGGGGGATCAAAACAAACACAAATGCTGGGTGAAGAAAGAGATTCCATCCCACAGCAGTGTGTGACCAGGCTGGTGACCAGTGTGAGGAGGAGGTGCCAGGCTGTTGTGGCTGTGGATGGTTCTTCCGCACATTACTGAGGCTCCTGTTTTTAAATGAGTAAATTGTTAAGTTGCCAATATTTATTTTTCTCTAAATGGCGTTGTAGCCTCCCAGACAGCAAACTGTAAATATCAAACATGTTTGTTAGTTACGACTCGGTGTCGTAGTGCCTCTGAGGGAGTACCCACAACACAAGTAAAGAATACAGACACATAAAGGAGCTTATTACATAATCTAAATCATTTTATTTGTGTAGGCATGGCTTTGAAATTTGTGTATCTCTCTTCATCATGAACATTTGTAAATTCAGTCAATATTTTTACCTCAATAAGCACATGTATCTTGTTTCAAGCTGCACTTTAGCCCATTTTTCTATGTTCACTGCCAGCAGTACAAAACTCCAGTCAGAATCCTTGTTTCTGCACACACATCTAGCCAAAAAGCCAGTTTCTGATCTTGTTGCTTGTCTCCAACAAAAACGACAACCACCTGCCTCATTAAATAAGCCTCTAATTTCATTTCTAGCAAATACAAACATCTCATTAGATTGATATTTGTATAAAATGGATGTTTTTGTGTAGTTTTAGAACTGAGAGCCCACTGTGAGTGTATGTTCTTGTGCGCGGTGTGTTTGCAGCCATGTGGGCGTTCAGAGACTTTCAGAGAAATATGCCGGCAGCAGCATTTTTTATTTTCTATTTTTTTTTTTTACAAATGCCTCCTCTGCATTGTGATCAATACTCTGGGCCTCAGGGGATGAACTTGACCTATGTGAGCAGTTTTTCATAATCACTTATGTCTTGAAAATCATGTTTTTCTATATAATGGTGCTCCCAACCTAGAGATACATTTGACTTGTGCATACACAGTATATGTGGAGAGACATCATGCAGCATAGTGGGGTATAAAAATAGTGACATTTTTAATTAAATTCTGCAAAGACTGGAAGACTGTTATTGGTATAATAACTAGGGTGCTTTCACACTAGGGGCCCGGTCCCGATACAGGGGCACTTGAGCCCAAAGTCCGGTTCGTTTTGGTAGTGTGAATGCAAATGAACCGTGCCCCAGCACCAGGCCCGGGCCCACTTGGGGAGGTGGTTTTGGGCGCGATTCAAGTGGACTCTGGCTCGATTCGGATGAGATGTGAATGCAGCCGTGCCCGGATATGGGACAGAGCACTGTATCAGCTTTATGACGTCATCATAAAAACTAAACTTTTTTCAACAGCGCAGCAGTTTGTTCACATTTTTCCTCAATAACCAATGGAAATCATCAGAATCCAGTCAATAAATGGTCTGTTGTGACTCAACTTACAGATGAACACAAGTTGGAGTCAGTGAGAGGAGATGCAAAGGCAATAAAAAAGTCTTTTTTCAACTCAAAAACAGCTGTATCTGCACGGCGCGAGCCCATTTAATCTTCTGAGCTGTAGTTGATGTGCAGATAGGAAAAGTGACGTTGCTGGCATCTTAAAAGTGATTTTAAATCATCCATGGCTGGAGGATGGACTTTTGCTGGGTCAAAACGAAAAACAATCTTCGCTCAGGTCATGACCCCAGTGGTTGCCATGGTAGCTTCTTCTTTTTTCTCCTCCTTTGCGGGGTTGTAAACCAGCTATGTGCATTCCACCACCTGCTGTTTCAAACCGAGTAAATACGCAAGTGGGCCCAGGTATGGTTCGATGTTGCTAGTGTGAAAGCAAGCCAGCGAGGGGAAGGGGGAGGGGTAGGAAACGTGGCGTGGTTTGAAACAACTGGGCCTAATGTGAACGCGCCCTTAGATTATTGTACATAAAGTTAATGTCATGTTGCTGGGCAACCAGAGCAGTTGGCAGCAAGACAGATGCACTCTTAAGTTAAATCTTTGGCTTGTAGTTTCACAATTAAGTTGACAACATATGTTGAAACCTGTGAAAACAAAGGAGGTGGATGGTCCAGGACACCTTTGAGAGAAAGAACGGGAAATTTCCATCAAGAAAAACCCAAAAAAGGTGAAAAGAAGACCTCAGTCTTAACTACAACTCCTGGCTAGCTTAAAAGCTAACAACAACCGCCAGTAACTGCAATGGAACACTGCCTGATCAATAGGAGACTACTGAATGCTACCTACTGAGGTAGCATCGGGTGGCGCATATGAATGCAGCAGCCCAGCGCTCCATCACTAGCAGCAAAATAAAGTCCTACACTTACACCAGAACTAAAAGCGTGCCCACAGAGTTTACATCTTTCCTGATGGAGATTAACTGGAAAACGGGGTGCTCAGAGACTGACAGGAGGAGGACGTGGAGCAGCACAACATCTACAGCCAGTGGGGAGGAGGCATCGACGGCATTGTGCGAGAAGGTGGAAGTGGGGCAAACAAGCCGGGCTGCAGGCTAGGCTAAGAGCTGCCCCACACAAACCTGCCCTCCCAAGCATCTTTCTCCCGGATGCCCACGTCCTTGCCAGCAGGATTGATGATGTGAGGCTGGGGATTTCTAACCAATGCTTGGACGACTGTGTTTGCTTCTACAGAGGAGACTGCCAAATATAATTTCATTGTGTTTTTACAATGCAATGACAATAAACGACTATCTATCTATCTATCTATCTATCTATCTATCTATCTATCTATCTATCTATAAGGCTAAAGGAATTTCCAATATTTTTCAATACCACTTAACCTATTCTGCTATTGTAATTGGCAATACAACCAAAAAGTGCCAAAGCATTTCAAACTACATAAATTTCATATAATGGATACATAACAGAGCAATGAAACCTTCCAAAATTGCAAGTTAACTCCTACACAGCGGTATTTGTGCAATTTAAAGGTGTGAAGGAGTTGCACCATGTTTATGCCATGCCAAGCTGCCGATAACCAGAGCCAAAGGCATTATGTTTCCGTCTGTACGTTTTTTCCTTCCTTGGAATAATATCTTAAGAACACTTTGAAGGATTTTAATAAAGCTCTGCACAAATGTCCACTCTAACTCAAGGATGAAATTGTTAGATTTTAACAGTCAGAGGTGTAAGATTAAAGAATTTTGACCTCACATTCATCGTTTGATCTCACTTGAAATCACTGTGTCTTCAAATCTGGTGAGCACAACTTTAAAAAATGCTTAAGGCACGTTCACTGCAAGCTAACATGCACATCACATCTGAGAACTGTGATTAATCAGGAAAGAGCAATAATCTAATTTGGCACGTTTACATGCATTTCAGTAATCCCTTCCTGTGTAAACATCATTGACATGATTGTCAGTTTCATATCTTTTCACATTGAGACTGAGGTATGAAAAAGCACAGAAGCTCAATGAGATTCAGCCAAGAGAGAAGGAACACAAGCTTAACTGCACAAATGTGTTGGCAGCATAGAAAAGTAGCTAAATTGTGCTCAAACACCAGTATATACACAATATTGCCAAAAGTATTCACCCACCTGCCTTGACTGTCATATGAACTTAAGTGACATCCCATTCTTAATTCATAGACTTTAATATGACGTCGGGCCACCCTTTGCAGCTATAACAGCTTCAACTCTTCTGGGAAGGCTTTCCCCAAGCTTTAGGAGTGTGTTTATGGGAATTTTTGACCATTCTTCCAGAAGCGCATTTGTGAGTTCAGCAAACTGATGTTGGACGAGAAGGCCTGGCTCTCAGTCTCCGCTCCAATTCATCCCAAAGGTGTTCTGTCAGGTTGAGGTCAGGACTCTGTGCAGGCCAGTCAAGTTCATCTACACCAAATTCTCTCATCCATGCCTTTATGGACCTTGCTTTGTGCACTGGTGCACAGTCATGTTGGAGCAGGAAGGGGCCATCCCCAAACTGTTCCCACAACGTATGGAACATGGAATTGTCCAAAATCTCTTGGTATGCTAAAACATTCAGAGTTCCTTTCACTGGAACTAAGGGGCCAAGCCCAGCTCCTGAAAAACAAACCCCACACCATAATCCCCTCTCCATTAAACTGTATGCTGGTCCATCAGATTGCCAGATGGAGAAGCACGATTCGTCACTCCAGAGAACACCATTGCCATCTCCACTGCTCTCGAGTCCAGTGGCAGTATGCTTTACACCACTGCATCTGACGCTTTGCATTGCACTCGGTGATGTATGACTTGGATGCAGCTGCTCGGCCATGGAAACTCATTCCATGAAGCTCTCTACGCACTGTTCTTAAGCTAATCTGAAGGCCACATGAAGTTTGAAGCTCTGTAGCGATTGCCTTTGATTATGTGGCCTACCACTTCATGGGTGAGCTGCTGTCATTCCCAATTGCTTCCACTTTGTTATAATACCACTGACAGTTGACTGTGGAACATTTGGGAGCAAGGAAATTTCACCACTGCACAGTACCACGCTGGAATTTACTGAGCTCCTGAGAGCGACCCATTCTTTCACAAATGTTTGTAGAAACAGTCTGCATGCCTAGGTGCTTGATTTTATACACCTGTGGCCATGGAAGTGATTGGAACACCTGATCTAAAAAAAAAAATCAGTATAATGCCCAGCCCTTGGCTGAAGTCATCAAAAGTCTGACCCCAGTTTAGCTCCCTGTCTTTGCATTTCAGTGTGATAGATTTAGGTAACAGACGAATTTCTGTGTTCCATTATCCAGGAAATATTACCAACAGGAGTCCAACACCTAATAACCTCTTCATCTCTGACACTGCTGAGGGCCCGTGTTCTGTCAAACCGTGATGCCTTCATTAGCAGTAGCATGGTGGCCTTGGCCCTGACAGAGTGCTCTGTGATGCCTATGTTCATTGTTTATGCTCTCAATTGGCAGTGCATGGTGTGGGCAGCAGTCAGTGGGGCTAAATTTGTGCCTCTCTGCTCATTCCGTGGATATTTGTGACTTGCTCCTTGTTGATGCTGTGCTTCTTGCTGACAATAGGCCTCTGTGTGTCACACACCACTAAATCTGACCAGCTGTGTGCAATTAGTCTGCAAAATGCTAGGGATGTGCTTGTTCCTTTGCAGAGCATCAAGTGGTGGTGATGTGCAGAATTACAGCCTGAAATAAGCATAAAACATCAGATTAAATGCCTATTCAATCATTTATGCCATTGAAATCTTCTGTTATGGTTTTGAAATGGAGAAAAACAGCACATACTAAGTAAATACATAATCATACCTTATGTCTCTGAGGTGGTGAGGAGCAACACCAGAGAACCCCAGGGAACTGTTCTAGCACCATTCCTCTTCACCCTCTACACATGGGACTTCCAGTTTAACTCTGGCTCGGGCCATCTCCAGAAGTTTTCCAATGACTCCTCCACTGTTGGATGCATCAGCCATGATGGCGAGGAGTGCAGAGGACTGATAGAGAACTTCACCACATGGCGTGACAGCAACCACTTGAAGCTCAATATCAGCAAAACCAAGGAGGTGGTGGTGGATTGCAGGAGGAACAGGAGCCCCTGGCACCTGTCATCATTCAGGGGGAGGAAGTTAAGATGAGGGAGTCATACAAGTACCCTGGGGGTGTACACAAACATATATCATCCCATTATTATTGGAGCATTTTTGCACTTATACTATGTTCATGACATACCACTACTGTGTACATAACTGGCTAATAACAAGTGTGCATATCACTTTACATCAACACGTCACTGCAATTGAAATGGACTGCACAGATTGTTAACTGTATAATTCCTGTGTTTTTTAAATACCATTTAATTTAGTTTATTTATGTTGTCTATTCTTGTTCAGTTATGTTATATTTTTACAACCTTCTCACTCTTTGCTGTGTTGCTGCTATGCCAGAATTTCCCCTCTGGGGATCAATAAAGTCTTTACTTATTCTTTAAAAATGAGTTTGAGATTAGGAAATCATCATTTTTTTGTTAACACTTTATACAGCAGCCGAACTTTTTGGAAATTTTGGGTGTAGAGTAAATGCTAAAATGCTAAACAAACGTATAAAACCGGCTATTAAGCTTGCAAAACATGGCATTCAGTTACTTTATATCAGCCGTATAAAGGTAATAGAACTTGGGTTTTATGCCGTATCTAATAGTGTAAATTACAGTATGTTTGTTCATATGTTGTTAATGTTTCCTTCTATGCCGTTCACGACAGGCTACTTTGACAGACAGACAGGCAGCGGTTCATAAATCAGTGGCCACATCTTCTCCCCGAGGGAGATTCACTGTTGTTTCCTAGGCAACAAGCGCCCCCTCCCTTTACCCTTGGTTCCTCTGGACTGTACTACCTTCACTGTAGGGTGGGAGCGGAGTTATTTATCGAAAAAAAGTAAATTCTTTGTTCAAATTGGACATAATGTGCCAACACGTTTCTCTAAATTACGTTTACGCTTTATTTTGTGGCGTAAACTGTTTTATATTATGGTTTGGAAGGCGTTAGGTATAGTCGGACATCATCGAAACCCCCCTAGCCAAAGCACATTCAACATTTCATCGAACTGTCAAAATCGCTTGTTGCTTCCTATCCTAGCCTTAAAAGTAGTTAGCGAGCTAACGTGTAGCGAGTGACAACGTATTCCTGCCTTTCACTGAGATATACTTCGAAAGCGAAAAAGTTTGCTGCTTATGAAGGAAAAGCCTGAAGCCTGAGTAGAAGAACATTTTTAACCGTCCTGCTCCGAGCACTGGGTCCCGCTGCAACCGAAATAGCGCTCTCGAGAGGCGGCGGCGGCGGCGGCTGAAGTGCAGCTGGATGTGACAGGTTCGTCATCAGGTAAGATGCAGGTAGTTAGCTTAGCGGCTAGCATGCAGGTCTTAACACTCTTGTAACGGCGTTTTGTGGGCTGTATTGCGTGTCTTTTGGACAGCAGAGGGAGTGTTTTAAATGGGCTGCTCCTGTATAACAACATTATACACTCATGCCTGGACTGCTATGCTAGCTAATAAGGAGACAGCTGATGAAAATAAATGAGAGTAGCTCCATGAAAACAACTATTCAATCAGCATGTATTACACTGTTGTTGTATCTTTGTGTCTGCCCTGCATGGTTATATAAAACTCTCTCTATGTCATAATGCTCACTACTATTCAAGTAGTTGATAATAGGCCAGGTTTGATAATAAGTCATATATTATTAATGACACATTTAAAAAACAGATGTTGTCGTTGTCTCAAGGTGCAACAAAGCTGCAGTGCACAGCTGTTCACTCCAAATGCAAACGTTTAAAGCACAATAAATGTAGTTGCACCTTGATTAATAGAATGCCAGATTTAATTGCTGCATACAAGAGAAAAAAAACGAATCTAATGAGACATAAAGTGGAAACACAGTTTAATCTACTGCAGGTTGGCTGAGCAAGACTCCCTTTCCTTACACCTGGGTAAGGTTAATAAGTTGTGATCAGTCCAGCTGCTGGGTCATGCTCTCTAATTGGTGCTTGTAAAAATGCAAAGTGACTTCTCAGGACATAATATTCCAATGGAAACAGGAAGCAGACCGACAGTAGGCATTTAGTTCAAATGAGCCACTGGTGCAACAATGTAAAGAGGACTTTTGCTTGTGTGGATTAGGCTTCATTAATGCCAGTGCAGCAAAGGCACACTGCAGATTGGTCTGTAAGGGCTTGGAAATGCCCTTTTTATTGTAAACAGTATGAAAAAAAACAACAACAAAGGGTCTATCTACATTGGATTAATAAGTAGAAAAACTAGATCAGCAGAATTAGTTGAGTTTTAAGGATGGTTTTTTCCTTCCTTTGATAAAAAACAAAGGCACAGTGTTAATTTTGGCAGCTATTTTTAGTTTTAGTCTTTAAATGAAATGCATTTTAGTTTTAGTCACATTTTAGTAATTTCTGTCCTTTTTAGTTTTAGTCTAGCTTTAGTGGACGAAAATTCAAAACATTTTAGTCTAATTTTAGTCCATAAAAAGTCCTCACATTTAGTCTTTACTTTTAGTCCAAGCACTTATTTTCTTGCCTAAATCTGGTATCAAATCATAGTAGTGTGTTCTCTGCACCCTGCCAAACCTGGGGTCCCTGCTTTCTACAGCTTAGAGGCAGAATAGATACAGTTGCATTGTTTTTTGACAGATTACCCACAGTGGAGAAATATCATAGATTTTGAATTTTCTAACAAAAACTACATTACATTTTAGTCTAGTTTTAGTCACCTTGATGAAAATTAAACATAGTTTTTGTCAGTTTTAGTCATCGCAGATCTGTTTTTGTTAGTCTTAGTCTAGCTTTCTCCATGGAAAAAAAGGCTGTCAACAAACATTTTTAGTCGGAGCTTTAGTTGACAAAATTAACACTGCAAGGGCAACAGTGATGATTTGTGTTTATCATGTGTGCTGAAGCTGTTTAAAGCTACCCCTTTTTTGTTATTATTCCAGTTTATATGTCATGCATTCTCCTATTTATATTGCTCTTGCACATATGACTCTCAATTTGGTAATTTTGCTGCTCTTCTCTTCTCCACTCCTACAGATTATATTTCCATGCAGAGTTCATTTGAGCTATAGTTATGTTGCCCAGTTAGGAGATTTAACTGTCTTACTGTCCTGAAATAAACAGAAATTATCAGCAGTACATTATCTGAAGTCATCCAAATAACACAACTCATATCTAAAAGGCCTAACTCTTGTTTCCTTTATAACAAAAATCATCAAATATGTCCCTTTTTTAGTTTCTTTTACTGTAATTATTTACTGCCATGACTCTCAGAAACTGAAAGTGCATTTTTCTCCCTCAAACTTTTCAATACAAACAGGAAATGAAAAACCTTTAGTGTAAGATTGGATATACTAAGAGAAATCATTAACTGGCTGACATTAAAAGTCATATTGAGTGAAAATATTAAGTAACATGGAAAGATACATTCTTAGATGAGGATCAATACTATATTATAGATGTTTTTCTTTAATAATTCTTACATAGATTTTCTTAAGTATAGTTACAATATAGCAGGAGAACAGTGAAAACCAGGGGTGTCAAACTCAATCACAGCAGGGGCCGGATTCTGAATTTAGGTCTGACCTGAGGGCCTAACAGGGTCAACATTTAGCTTACCCACTGTGTCAACCTTAATGATTTTGAGATTAAAAGGTCAACATGATAAGTTAAAACTCAAAATCTGAAATAAAAAATGAAACTTAAAAGTTTTAAAGGTGAAAAAATGACATTTAAAGTAGAGCTGTGAAAAAATATCGATTCGGCAATATATCATGATACAATATCGATGCTTCAACTCTTAATATCGAATTTTTTGTAAAAAGTAAAAATTCATATTTTAGCCGAGTTGTTTGTAAAATACGACTTCCGCACCTCCACATGGCTTACAAAATAACAACATCTGCACAATTCATAGCAGACGTTTGCAAGCATTTAGGCTTCAAAGTTAAAACGGGGAGCACAAACAGCGAGTTAGAGAAAGGAAATGCCGTTTGCAAGCTCAGTCTTGCTGCCGTGGAATATAGTGGGAACACCACCAATGTATTGTGTGATTTACATATACATCATCTCTATATTTTTCTTAGTTAGCTGTGTAGAATATCGCAATATATAACAATATCATGATATCCTGATGTATCGTGATACTATCATAATGTGACCCAAGTATCGTGATGCGTATCGTATCGTGAGGTTCTTGCCAATACTCACCCCTAATTTAGAGTCAAAATAATGTTTTTAAAAGGCAAATATGAGATGGAATACTGAAACCATGATTTCTAACAGTGGAATTGTGAGATAAAAGTCAAAATCATGAGTTTTAACAGTCAAAATATGAAATAAGATTAAAAATCATGAGTTTTAAAGGTCAAAATATGAAATAAATGTGAGGTTAGGTGTTTAAATGGTCACCATAACTGTGGTCAAATTCAAAATCATAATATTTAACAACCCAAATATGAGATAAACATCAATATCGAGAGTTTAAAATGTCAAAATATGACATAAACTTTTAAATTCATGGGTTTTAACAGTCAAAATTTGAAATAGAATCAAAAATCAAGAGTTTTAAAGGTAAGAAATAAGCTAAAAGTCAAAGTTAGGAGTTGAAAAAAGTGAAAACATGAGATAAAAGTCAAAATCATGATTTTAAAAGGACAAAATAGGATTTAAAATTTGAAATTATAAATCTAAAAGGTAAAAATATGAGATGAAAAGTCAAAGTTTTAAGATGATTAAGTTAAAATATGAATTAAAATTTTAAAACCATAACTTTAGTTATAACTGTGAGATGAAAAATTGAAAATATAGAGAAAACACAAATTTCTCCTACATTCCTGACTTTGTATCAAATTATTTTTACTGTTTCCTTTTTCTAATTTGTACAACTCAACAAGGATTTTTAAATCATCAACGGTAAGTTTACATTTTTGTACTGGAGGAAATCTGTAGACCTCATGCTGTGGTGGGCCAGTTTGAATAAAAATATCATATGATCTGGTGGGCCGGGTATGACTGCACCACGGGCCGGATTTGGCCCACGGGCCTTGAGTTTGACACCTCTGGTGTAAACTGTGCAAAGGGCTGTGCAGGGTCAATTTTGTCAAAATGTTTGGGGCCTGTGTGGCCCAAATGCCAGGGCACATTTTTGTCTGAGTGCAGCCACAGCCATAAGTGAGTGGAATGTTTTGTAAAATAAAGAATAAAAGAATACCTAAAATTAATAAATAGCCATAATTAATGACCATGATTGCAAAGTACCTTTACATTAAACTATAAACATTAAATCCCAAGCAAGTTGAAATACCAGAGCAGTGAATTCAGTCCATCCTGGCTGATTTTTGTCCTTTACACAGCCTTGAACTCACTCAAAAACAAACTAGTTGACCATTTGCCTTGCCGATGCATCCATTAGGGCACTTGTTTATTCACAATCCCCATATGTGACAGACTTACCAGAATGGGTTTGAAGCGGAAGGAAGCACATCTCTGCGCAGCTTGATATTTGATTACAGCTAATAATAGAAAAAGACAGCTGCCTTTTCATTGATCTGTCTTTGCTGCCCTATTTCTGAGTCCTGTTCTCGCTGTCATGTTCAAATATCCAGTTGTTACAGCACAGAAAATACTATTTTGTGCTTTGGGGAGCATTTTCCAGCATGTTTTTCTAACCAGTCATTCTTCATGTGCTGTAATTAGCCATTGTTTCATGTGAAAATGAAGCCACTTTGGGCCACAGAAGCTGGTCTCTGTGTGTGTGAGCGAGCCAAGCCGTTCGGGGTCAAACAGGACAGGGATAATAAGAGGGGAGGGGGCTTCCATGTGGGAAGGAAGTGGCTCGGCTTGTTTGTCTGCCAGGCTTTTGTTTGTTTTCCTGTCGGACAAATCTATTTAGGAGGCAGCCTATCTAAGGCCTGCCGGTGGAAATTAGCTACAAGAATGGCTCGTTACACAGTTATTGACAGTTATTCAGTAATACGGTTATTGAGCCAGATGAGAAATTGATAAGCTTAATCTATCAGTGGTGATGGAGGAGGCTGTTTTGAAGAGCTGCTATTGTTCTGGATGAATCATTGACTTGTTTTCTTGTGGACATACCCATAATGTTTCATCCTGCAGCAGTAATATACAGTTGTTGCTGTCTAGAAAGCGTTCCTGCTCTTCAGATCTGCTGCATCTCTGTACATGGTGTAGCCTAGTGTGCCTACATGCTCAGGGCCTGTAAGGTGACACTTCTGCTTTTGACAAAGGCAGATATCTCCCACCTCCCTGTTCATGCTTATGTAATGGCAGAGCGCAAGTCTGTTATTTCATTACAGGTACTGAGTTCACATCCAGCCAAGTGAAATCTGGTTACATCAATCACCTAAGAAGAAACCTCAGATATCTCCCACCTCCCTGTTCATGCTTATGTAATGGCAGAGCGCAAGTCTGTTATTTCATTACAGGTACCCTGATGCCTACGGCTGTGCTCTGGAGTTGTGCTGTGGAGTATTCACATCCAGCCAAGTGAAATCTGGTTACATCAATCACCTAAGAAGAAACCTCACTGATATTCTCCTATTTCATCCGAAAACATGCATACTCACAGAATGAGACTTGAAATGAGACTTGACTCTTGGTCGTTTTGAGTTCAGCAGTTGTCAAAGGCTATGTGGTATATATTTTGAATTTAAAGTAGCTTGGTCAGAGTAGGGAAGGGCACTTTAAAACATTTGGTTAAATGGATGGGAACCCTGGAGGGCACTTCATCACATTTCACCAACTGGGATGGCACAATAGAGGGCACTTCATCCCATTTTGTCCACTGGAAGGGCAAGGGCACTTTATCGTGTTTAGGGCCGCAACAAATGATTATTTTTTTATGTCGACTAATCTGGCGATTATTTTTATGATTGGTCGACTAATCGTGGCTATTTGGCATACTATTTTGGATCCCCGTTTTACCTTGCCTTCTTATGCATGCACATCTGTGAAAGCTTAAACATTTAGCAAATTGACATGACATGTCAAGTTGCTACATCGTCAAGGTTTGTTTTTCCTCTAATATAAAAGTATTGAACTGATAACTAAAGTAAATTGCACACTAAATAGCGTTACTGAAAAAAAACGTTACCCTAACAAATATCAAAGATGGTTTTCCGACTGATTAACGTACGGCACCAACGTTATAAGTAGGCTACTGGAATTAATCCTCGTGCCTGAAGCACAAAGGGCTCAGTAACTAAATGCAAAAGATCTAAAAGATATTCATGCAACTTGCAAACTTGCCCACTCGCGGTATTTGAAGATGCGGCAGCTACAGTGTGTTTACGTTTTCAGGTGTTCGTGGAAGCACTTTGTCATCCATTGCCAACTGGAAGGAAACTCCAGTGGGCACTTTATCATGTGTGGCCAACAGGCAGGGTAACCGAGAGGGCACTACATTGATGTTTATCAATTGGAAGACACACTAGAGGGCACTTTATCAGATTGTATTCTAAAAGGGCACAATAGAGGCTACTTGATCACATTTTGTCCACTGAAGGGGCACACATGAGTACTCTATCATGTTTTGCCCACTAGAATAGCACCCTAGATGGCATTTTATAAGGATGCATGATATTATTGGTCTAGTCTTGGTATGGGCAGATATCAAAATTTCTACCAATGTTTACATCTGATATTTTGCCGGTGTATTTCAGCATATATCGACTGTAAATTTTGTCCATACGTACTAATGAATTAGTGGAATTTTAGTCTGAACCAACTAGGGATGTCAGGATTACAGATCTTCTTGGTGCGATTATTGTCAGAGAAATAATTGTGATTTTACGATTACCACGATTATTTTTGCATTAATTAATTTCACATGAATGAGTAAAATCACATGAACACTCCTTATATGTTCTGTATTTTAATTTTTTTCCATCCTAGGATGCTCTCATAACAAAATAATATATCAACAATGTAAAGTAACCAATAATTACAAGAAAAATGTTAATAATCCCATTTGGATGGACCACTCAGTGGTCTTAGCTAAGTTGTGTTTGAGTTAAAAAGCTATAATTCAGTCGGTCACATCTATTTTGTATCCCTCAAATAAAAACACATTCCTCATATTTACAACTGTATTAATTAAAGTTTCTCCTAAAAAACTAAATTTTCCCATTTTTATGTGGCATTTGAACACATCATCACATATATAATACAAGTGTCTAATTTACCGAAGTTACCTGAACGCATCATATTTTCCGTTTTCAGCTTGTAAAGTTCGCTAATTACCTTCAATTCTGTCGATTCCCCCGCAGATTTCTACACTAGATTAATATTGTTAACAAACAGGACTGTCTCAAAGTTTTGGAGCACTTTTCAACATTTATCTGAGTAGCTGAAGAAGAAAAGTTTCCTGAAGCAGCTGAAGTGAGGGATATGAGCCTGTTACTCCCAGGCATGTGACACACAGGCAGCGTCTTTTTTCCTCAAGCCGACAGTTTAAGGTACATTCTTGTTTGATGTGATGCATGACACTTCTAGTTTACGGTCCCCTTTAAAGAACTGATGTATGTTTTTACACCAGTCTTACGATACGTCACAGAGCCTGTGAGACTCGATAGCAGTACCGATAAGCTAAAACGTTATTGATTTCGGATATTTCATAAACACAGAACCGACAGATCCTTATGGACCCGGGTTTTGATCCCCATCCATAACAATGACATGACTTAACCCAGTTACTATTTACCTTTACTTTGGTGTACAACGCCAGGTGGTTATCCCACAGGTGCTGAACTATTGCCTGATTTCACAGCAACTTTTTTGTGGCATGTTTTAAATTATGCTGGCCATCTTCCACAATGACACCCTGGTCATTTTTTTTTGTATCCAAAAAAATCCCAAACGGCTGACTTCAACCGTTTATTCGGAGGGAACAGCTCTTCCTCTTCCATGCTGCAGCTTGTTTGGGACTGTGACACACCTCCGCCTGCAACTGCACAAAGCAACAAGAGGCGGTGACACGCGGATGTTGTGTAGCTTTGTTTTCGTTCTGGGCAAGTTGCGCTGACGTACCAATATGGTTCCCAGCAAAATCTTTTCTGGAAATTGATGGTACTTAGGAAACGTTATGATTAAGTAATCGTAAAGTTTAATACCGCAATTAATCGTGAAAACGGGTAATCGTGCCATCCCTAGAACCAACAGACCTATGTCAGGTGAGGTCTTTTCTTTATTTATCCTCGTTTTTAGACTTAAATGTGTTTTTTTAAGGACTAAAGTTTGTTTCCTTGTTCATCCTTAAACCTTAAAGTGTCCAAAAGGACCAAAATTATTTGTCCAAAAAGCCTATAGATATCAGTATCGGCTGAAATGAAACTGTAAATATCTGCATATCAGATATCGGCAAAAATCTAGTATCGTGCATTCCAAGCATTTTATCACATTTTGTCAATTGGAAACACCCCACTTACGGCACTAATCATGTTTGTCAACTTAAATTGCAAGCTAGAGGTCACTTACCGTGTTTTGTTCACTGTAGGAGCCCCCTGGAAGGCACTTCTTCCTGTTTTGTCATAAGGAGAGCACCCTGTAGGCCCTCTTGTCATGATTTATGCACCATAGAGGCATCCAAAAGGGCACTGGCCTCCCCCTGCAGCATAAATTCAGGCAACATGCATAAAGACTTAGCACACAAAGTAAGGAACTCTGTGTTTTGTAGATTTTTTCTTTATTGTAAAAATGCTTCTTGGGAATAAATCTTAGACTGTTAAAATGCCCGTTACTAGAGGCACAGTCTGGGACCGAACTCTGTCCTCCAAGATAAAAATATTCACCACCACAGAGTGGGGTTTATCAGAGACTACCTCCAGAATTTGGGAGTGTGAGGATGGAATTACGTGCCAGCAATCCTGACCTGAACCTCCTTAAACAAAGTGACCAACACTGCCACATTGGCTGACATGCAACAGATGCTGGTTGAAGAATGAGATTCTATCCCACAGCAGTGTGTGACCAGGCTGGTGACCAGCATGAGGAGGAGGCTACTGAGTTTCCTGTTGGTTAAATTAACAAATTGTTAAATTGACGATATATCTTGTTTCCTCAGACTTCAATCATCCAATCCACCAAGCAACACCCAAAAAAGTGTCGGTGGAAGAATAAGATGGCACTGGCTAAGAAGATCTGGCAAATTTTTCATGGGTGCAACCCACATACTCAGCTCTGCTGCTCATCCCAAAAATGCATGTTCCTTACAAATGTGGCACCATTTAAAAGGGAAATGAACACGCTTTCCAACGGTATAAGATTTATTGCCAGTAAGCATTGTTACAACAAAGATATAATCTACCAAACACAAATTTCCTTACTTTTTGTGTTGAGTTTCTACACAGTGAAAGAGGTGCTGACACTGCCTTACCTTGCGCCAGGAGAAACACTGGCCACCACAGCCACTTATTTTGCTGAATCTGTATCAGCAGGCAAGGGTGTGTGAAAATACTGATTTTTTTTAGAACAGACATTGTCACAATACCTGGTTGTGTTGAGCTTGAATACAGATCACGGTTCTAGACCAGAACATTTTTTCATAATAAAGATATAAATTCTCCCAGCTCTCATCTGCCCATTCCTATTGCCTGTTAAGGATTAAATTACATGGAGCCATTACAGAATAATCAGACAGTAAATAGGTCTGTTTTTAATGAGGCTGTAATGCATGTTTAGCCTCATTGATGTCAACGAAACACCCAGGCTGCAGCGTCATTCAGAGCCTTTTGTATGAGGCAGAGAGACACAGACACGGGGGGAGCCAGACACTACAGCTGTTCTATTGAATCTGGATCGAAGTGTCATGAAGCTGGATCTCTGACTCATCAGTTCTGTGACGCTCCGGTTTCACGGCTCATGTGATGCCAAGCAGCATGTCATCAGCTGGGTGGAGATGGGGAAGAGACATACCCTGGCTTTTTTCCCCGAAGCAAAATCTTATGCAATAATAATAACAGAAATGTTCACTATTGTGCAATTTTCCAGTCCAGTAAACTAAGGAATTAGATTGAAATAGAGCTTAAAGGATAGCTGTGAGAGACAGGGGGACATACAGGTGAGAGATGAGGAGGGGGAGGAGGGATTTCTGGATGCTGGGGTGGATGAGTTTAGAGGACGGATGATAGAACATAGACAAGGGCTGCACTGATCTTCTTCATGCAACTGCAGCAACTCTCCATTACTGCTTACTTGTGTTGCTTTGTGGTCATACCCTTGCATACATAAATGATTAAAAACCAGCAACTGTTTTATGTTTTCTGTTAATTTTTCTACTATGAAACATGGAAAATTAAAAAAAAATGAATACGCTGCATGTCAAAATAAAAGGAGATCTTAATTCAGGAAAATGGCCTTAGTATAAATTGAAAACCCACCAAACAGAGGTTGAAATATTTGTAAGGTCAGGAATTGTTAATTTTAACTAATATTTATGATGATAATTCTATATTTATAAAAAAGTTGTTTGAGTGGTGGTAATTATTCAAGGTCAGTTCTTAATAGAATGGTCATATCTATGTTATATTGCCATTAAAAAACACATTTCACCTGTCACAACTTTATTAATTTCCTATTTTTTTTCATAATAGTTTTTTTTACCCACACTACCATTATAATGTAGTCATATGCAGCGTTTCCACTAGACTTTTTTGTCCCCGGTCAAAATGACTGGCAGTCCTTTAGAATTCCGGCCATTTAGAACAACAACCGGACATTTGCTTTAACATTATTTTGTTGCATTAACAGCAGCAAAACGCATAAGTTAAATCTCTCTCTTATTTTTTGTGTAAGTGGTTTAAAGTATCAAAATGAAAGCTGTGCGCTTTTCCTTACACACACAGTCAGTTACACAATATACGCCCACATTAAACTCATAAACAACAGCAGTTAGCTTCACATCAGCACTGTTAGCCTGTTAGCACTTTGGCCGCTATCATAACTTTGCAGCTTACAACAGCCAAATACCATCCTCCATCGACAACAATGAAGCATCTAAACACATAAAAGTGCTCTCTTAGCTGGACACTGTGTTAGAACTCTACTTTTCAAATGAAAAACGAGTCTTACCGTCAGTTGTCTAATATCAGTCCTCATGATGACATAACTGAAACCTCTGCTAAAGCAGTAAATCCAACCATCCTGGTTTATTTGGACTAGTCTTGAAAAGACAAAAGCTCCACAGCAGATAGTTTATTGAAGTCCACTACAACTCTGCCCGGCGTAGGCCTCTCTCTCTCTGCTGCTGCATCGGTGTTTACGACGCTCAGCTATACAGTTCCCTTTGTTTCAGCCTCTTCATTACTCGCAGTGATGACTAACTTAAAATCCCTCCGTACCGCTGATGATATGAAGACTTTGGTTAACCAGGAAAACCTCACTTCGATTAAAATTCTGCTTTACGAGAAAGCTCTGGTCAAACTTTCCCTCCATAGTCCCCAGCAGTACTGAGCGCGCAGAGAGATAGATTTGCTTTGATGTCATTGTGCATGCATAATTAGCCATGTGCTTGCCGTCTGAGGAGATAAACAACCCCAGCACTGCAGGACAGTGGGTGTAGTAAGATTAGGCAACTTTTAGTTCATAGTAACGCTTTCTCGCAACATATCTTCTAGGTTACACAAAATATAATATGCAAGTATTCAGTATTTACTTATCTGGTCATTTGCATGTTTTCTGCCGGACATTTTGACCGGTTATATTTTTATATAACCGGCCAATGACTGGCAAATGCTGGCTAATGGAAACTCAGGTCATATGTCACATTGTCTGATTTTCTATCGGCAGGATCAGGCCACACACTTTTTTGCCTTTTGTGACGGGACTATGTCAGACCATGCATTATAGTTCTTGTCTTGCCTGCCAGACTGTTTGAGTATATATATATATAGTGATAGCATTGCAGCTATGGCTAACGTAAAACAAGCCTGTTGAAACTACCCCATTTTTATATGTTTACATTTTTAAAATATCCCAATATATCTCCTTGCCCATAGTGTCTCACTATAATGCAATATATTGCGTATACTGCGATACGTATCTTGGCGCCAGATTCTTGCCAATACACAGCCCTACTAGCTTCAGCTAGTTTGTATAAATCTTGTCCAACTCCCAACTTTCTTGGTTGAAGAAACCCAACATAACCAGGTGTCCTTGATCTCAGCATTGCTGGCAGTGGCCTAACCTTCTCATCCATAATATTGGTAGTTTGCTGTGATCTGAATTGTGCACTGCATCATGCAGTTTAGCATCTGCTGCCATTTGTTGCTTTTTTTGTTAACTACACTGTAAAGGAAGTATATTTTAGAAATGCAGTCTCTGTGTTTGTGGCCATGTGATGCATGCATCAGCAGGAGCACATGACGTTACAGTGCAGACCTCTATCATTGTGTGTAGCTCCACTTGTTTGGGGGCGTTGGGTAAGATCGGTACCCCTATGGAAGGGTGCCAAAAAAGTGGGCTGGTAAAAGTCATTTTTTGGCATCTTTGCAACTTTTGTTATATGGAAATACAAAAACAAAGCTTGCCATGCCATTCTGAGCTAACCTTGCAGAGGAGATGAATTCGCCCGTTTCCGTGTTTCTCACTGACTAATCCATCTTGCAAAGCTCCCATCTGAACCGTTTAGGCCCGGTTAGAAAGTGACAGGACCAATCAGCATTGAGGGGCAGTACTTTCGGGCGCTGGGGAAGAGCTTAGCATGGCTGCTGCTAAAAAGCACCAGTTTAATCAGAACTTGACGACATTTCTTCATCAAAAGAAGAACAAAGAACAGCAGTGAGTTGTTTTCTTTTCAAAAACAACAAAAGTCATGTACTGACATGTCTACAGTAGCCATGATTTGTGTGATGCAGCTCTGATGAAGTTTACTCCTACGGTAGGGGCGCAGCTCGCTGGCAGCTACGTCACGTGATTTGTTGCTCTGATTGGCCCATAAGGATGTGACAGACAGAACGTTCATCCAATCACACTTCGAGTTTTTTTTCAAAGGCTCTGCCCTTTTCCAAACTTCATCTATTGAAGGTTTTCCAGATGGATGTGCATGCCAGGTTAGTACTGAGCTGAAGTGAACTCGACTGCTTGAGTGGCACTGGAATCAGCGCATCTCTGGCTTAGGTACTACAAGAGCACCAAGCTGTTTAGAGAGAAAAAACATTTTTCATAGATTAAGCCTCTTAATTTTGTCACACAGCACTTGATGTTTTTATCCTTCCCCTTCTTTCCCTGTCCATGACACTGGAATAGCCTTTTTTGAATTTCCAGGGTTGTTGGACCTCAGCCGAATCTCTGGGTTTAGTTGCTCTTTAAATGGTTTGCTTTGAAATAACTGTAGAGTGTGGCAGACTCCATAAATTGAATAGACTTTAAAGACTTGATATCCAAATAAATGTCCATCACTTTGTGTTTTAAAGTGGAAAAAATGACACAATCTCAGTTAATTCAGTGATAGTGCTGAAAAGTAGCAGAACTTAAAGAAAAGTATAGATTTTCAGTCATGTTTTAACTGACGATGCTGAAAGTTAAAAAGAAATAGCTGTCTAAACTAGAATCACATTAAAATGTTCAAATTCTGGTGTTTTAACAGCCCCATATCTAAGAGCGTTGTTTCTATATGTGGGTCTAATTAGGATTGAAACACATTCATTGGAGAGTAGGGGACAAAGAGTGTGATATTGAGTTTAACAGGGCATGAAATTGGGGAAACACCTCCTAAAAATCAGCATTCAGAAGGTGATACAGTGAGCACAGGATTCATCCCCATCATTTAGTCGTCTCTGCTCCAACTGAAGCTGTGATTCATAGAGGTGTGTTTCTACTGGCTGGAGCTTCTGAGGGGCGGGACTTTGCCACAGGCTGGTGGGCAGGAAGGGGCTGGCTTTAGGGGTGTGTGTGCTGGGGAGGAGGATTGGCTGGAAGTGTTTGAGCCAGATAGTTGGAGTAGACACTCTTCTGCTTCCTGCCTGCCTGCCTCGCTCGCTCGCTCAGTGAGAGAGAGAGAGACATCGAGAGAAAATCCCTGTCTAGGCATGGACCTCCGGCTGCAGCAGTCGGCAGCTCGAGAGGAATGACAACAGCTCACATGGTCATTAACTCCAGTCGCTGAGGCTGAGGGGAGAGCAGCGCTGTAAAGCCAAGTGTCACAGCAGCGCCGGGTGTTTCTATGATTGGGGCAGCAGACAAGACAGCAGAGCCACGGGACACGAGTAAAACGAGGTGGGAAAGAATCGTCATACTGTCTGTTTTTTCCCTCCAATCTTGTTCTGGAGTTTTGCTGCAGTGTGCTGCATACCAGCTTGGGTGGGGAGGGAGGAGAGGGAATGTTTTATCAGAGAGGAAGAGGCTGAAAATGTAGAGAGTGGGATAAATGCACAGAAGCTCTGGGAGCTTGCAGCCACGCAGCCTTACCGCACTTTCCAGCACTGTAATGGACTTCCAGAGGGAGAGGCATTATCACAGCGGTCTACTCTGTTCAAATGTCAGGAGCTCTTTTTCTTTTTTCTTTTTTTTTCTTTTTTGCCACATGGGCTCTGTATTTTTCACTCTGGTGAGAAAAACTAGCGTTGTGTGGCATCTTTCATGTCCCTTCTTTCTTTCTGTGGTTCTCGTAAAGTTTTTTTTAACTCTTCTGAAGCGAAGAATTTTCCAAATTAAGAGGACAAAAACAGGATCTGTCGTCATGACTGGGGCTGGGGATGTATAAGCATTTGAGATGCTTAATGACCACATGATAATCTATTTGAAAAGTTCTAGATCTAGTCACTTTTCCAAATATTGGCAATATGTTTGTGCAATCAGGCCAGTGCCATTCTCTTTTTTTTTGTTAAAAATATGACCAAAGATAATTTAGTTTCTGTCTTTTTCAAACGTCAGTCTCAATATGAGACTGTTTCAAACGATTTGTGCAATCCAGCTACTATTTAAAGTGTTGCTAGTTGTTCAATTTAGCCAATACTCATAGTTAACAATGTGAAAATGTGACTGAAAATCATTGGGTTCCCGTCCTTTTTGACATGTGGAAATGTTTCCAACGTATTTGCACAATCTAGACAGTGCTCCCTCTCCCTCTCATGGTTGAAAGTATGACTGAAGATCATTAAGTTCCTGTGCTTTTGTCAGTGTTTTGTGTGCAGTCTTGCTACTTTCTCAGTTGTTAGAAATGTGGCTGTGTAATTTACATACTGTGCTCTCAATTGGTTGAGAAAATAAAAAAAAGCCTGAGGATTAATTAGTTTCAGTACTTTTTATACTTCTGTTTCATGATATGGATATGTCGCTAATGATGTTGCCAATTTTTTCAACATTTTTGTGCTATTTAGAAGGTGCCCTCTTTATTTGCTTGAAATTCATTTTTAAAACCATTTAAAACAGTGCAGCATTCTGATACATGTATTACACTAAACATTAAAAGTATGACATCTGTTCCCCCTCAGAAATACAGCCTTGGACAAGTATGATTATTTTCTCATGTATTGTTACAGTCAGTTCAACATGTCACCATATCTCAGCTGTCTTTCCCCCAGCTGTCAGTCTTTCTAATGTGTCGTTGCTCTCTGTCTTTGGTTGTAGATTATGATTGAAGATCAGTGAGTTTCTGTACTTTTTCGGACTACAATCTTTTTGATGAAATGTTGACAATATTTTTTGTGCAATCCAGCCATTTTCCCAAATGTTGCCAACACAGTTGTGCACTTTAGAAAGTGCTCTCTCTCATTTATGGTTAAAAGTCTGTACATATGGCTGACAGTCATTACTGTTCTGCCTTTTTGGTACAGAAACCTCAGTATACTGTATTGTTGACAGTGTTTTTGTACAGTCCAGTTATTCCAACTTTGCCAACCTATTTATGCAATGTAGAGAGTGCCCTTTCTCTTTTGGTTGAAAATAGGACTGAGGATCATGACGTTTCAGTCCTTTTTGATACTTCCACCTTGGTACATGGAAGTGTTACCAATGTTTTTGCTTAGTTTAGATCAGTGATACTCAACATGTGGCTCTTTTGTGATTATGTGTGGCTCTTTTATGTTTTAACTTCAAATATTATTCCCCGAGAAAACTTTTAAAAAGAACTTTTCATCTGCCTAAGCTACCTTTTGCCAGTAACTTCCACTTTTTCCCTACTTTTTTGCCCATTTTAGTCACTTTTCACTCTTTTTTTTTGCCACCTTTTTGCCCCTTTCAGACCATTTTTTGCTACCTGTAACTCATTTTATTTGTCACTTCTCACCCAATTTTGCTGCTTTCTGCCCCTTTTTCCACCTTTTCCTGCCCATTTTCACCCATTTTTGTTCCTTTTTGACCATTTATGCCACCTTTAACTTATTGTTATTGCTACTTCAAGCTGTTTTTGCCACTTTTCACCACTTAGATTGTGGCTCTTGCAAAGGTATTTTTCAACAATTTGGCTCTTAGGTTGAGTAACACTGGTTTAGATAGTTTCAAGGAGTGTGCCTGCGAGTTTTGATAGTTGTAAAAGCCACATTTCGGGTGGCTAGATCTAGCAGGTTTCCATATTGCTGGCCTTTTTTTTTAAAACTAAAACCAGATCAGCATTTTTAGTCACTGCTTGTTCCTTAAAAACAAATAACATTATTTATAATGCCATTCAGGCTAAACACATGGAGAAATGATTTTTGGTCAGTATCACCCAGCCTAGTTTTGATGCTTTTTATTTACCATGCAACTTCACAGTTCTAATAAGATTGCATCATAAGTAACCTTTCCAGCCAGACGAGGCCATGGCAGACGTGTCCCTTGCTTTCCCACTCTCATCTAGATTTAGTTTCTGGCGTGGTCAAGCAGCATACATCATTGCCTTCATAGAAAAGGCCGGACTCGTGACACACATCTGGCTGTGGATCAAGGGGAAGTGGGTGTTTTCCAAAAGTGGAACATCAGTTCAGCCCTTCCTGTTGCGAAAATAATGGGATAGATCTTGGAGAAGTCCTTTCTGAAGGGCCCCGGCAGACAGAAATCCCCTTTCTCTGAATTGCAACTAGAGTTGGTATTAACAGGATTTAGTGGTTTGTAGGTTTTTCTGACATCTTCTACATGAAAGAGGGAGCCTGATCACTCTGTTACTCGAGGTTTGCTGAATCCTGCTCTTATGTTTAAAGTGTGGTAATTTGAAGCTTCACATTTCTTTTTATAGATGCTTTTGACTGAGTGTTTGAAATTACAAGAGTTTTAATGTAATTAATGATACAGCTTTGATTTGAGGATGAATGAAGAGTCAGAGGATCGTATAAAATACTGACTGCGCTTCAGTCATCTCATCAGACTTTCAGATTAAGGAAGCCTGGGTATCCTTTTAATCAGCGTGTTTATCTGAGCAGCACTGCTCACCTCTGCCTGCCAACTAAGCTGTAATTAGATGATGACTTGCTCCAGTCCTGTTGCTAAGCAGGGAGCAGAGAAGATCACTTGTACAGTAAACCAGGCACTTGTGAGGGTTATCCCCCTACAAGTCATTGTTTTGAATTATTATAGGCTTGCATTTTGCCAGTCAAAGCCTATCGTTCTTTTCTTTCTCTGGTCAAATATGTAGAAATTCTGGGGCAACAGAATATCAGACTGCAAACATTACGTTCATTTTCCATCATTCACAAGGTTTTACTTGAAGGTGCGTCATCAGCTGAGGTTTTCTTTTCAACAAAACAAAAAGAAGTGGTGACTCATACAAGTTAAAAGCCTGAAAAAGTAGTTAATTGCTAAAAATCAGTGTTTGTTTTATAGCTGTAGGCGTTCTGGAGGGCACAGATAGGGCTGTGAGCAGAGTGGTCACTGGCTTTTGTTGTGGTGCTCATCTTGTTTTTAGATAAGGATTATTCTTGTTCATACTTTAAGTAGGTCAAACAATCACAGGCAGAGGCCTTCACCTTTCGAAGAACTGGTGATTCATACAAGAGCCTGAAAAAGCAGTTAATTGCTAAAAAACAGTGTTTCTCTTGCGACCTGGGACATTGAGAGCCAAGCTGTGACTATCTTTTTACTTAATGCTTAGCTTGTTTTATTGATAAGGAATTCATGTGGTCATTACTAACAAGGTTAAAACGTGATGTTGCTAAGCAAGTAATGCAACAAAACATTAATTGCAAAAGCTATTTGTGTTTAGTTTTAGTTAAAAAACACTCAGAAAATAGTCAAAGATGATCTAGTTTAATTTAAAACAGGATCATGGCAGCAGGGGTTAAACAGTGTGACCATAAGTAGGGCTAGCACTGCCAGCCTTCTACACGTCTACATTCCTGAGCTGAACATCGGTACTAAATGCTTCATTCATGTCAGCACAACCTGACACAGCCTCTGGACAACTTTATCTCCATTTCTTATACCAAAATAGTACTTACTGCGCTATTTGTACAAGATGCTATCAGTGCTGTTAGCTTGCAGTGGTTTACATTGTGTTAAAGAGCATTATTGCAGCATTGCAATAACCATTAGCCTAACTGAAGCTACATGGGCCTCTAGTGGCGGGCATCTGTGTTGAAGTTTAGACTGACCTAGAGCCTGACCAATTGATTGGCGGGCCGATTAATTGGTCTGATTATTGCGTATCACAGATTAATCAACATCGGCCAATATGTGGCCAACATATTAACCCAGAGCTCACGTGGCACTGATCTGTGAAAGCTCTCTGTAGTGCCTTTGTAATCATGTCTTCCAAGCATTCGTAGCTCAACATTTTCTAGTAAGCCTGGAACTTGGCTGACTTTCCGGAGTCTCTGAGGACAGAATTGTCCTATACAACAACACGTGACACAGTTTATAAAAACGCTGATAACTTATGAACCATAATAGAAACTTACTCTTTTTCCCTTTGAAAGCTGACCATTTTGCCGTTCGTTTGCTACCATCGATGCCTCCGTAGCTCTAAAGGACGCCGTTGTAGCGAGCCCGGAACTTTGGTGACCTTTCAGGGTCTTTGGAGATGAAATCCACAGCCTTACATCTGATAATAAGCGTCTTTTTATCCATTTTTAATCCATTTTCGATCATGTACTTTGACTTTCTTCAGTGGGCAGCCATATTTGTTGACATGCAAAGCATTGTGGGAGTTGTAGTCTACTGCTTAGAGGAGTAGAGACGCAGGAGTAGAGAATAAACAATGATAAATGCAACTGTTAATTCACATGTCCACCATTTTCTAAGATAAGACTATTATACAGTGTTTTAAATTCATCAAAGTGAAATAAACAAAGATAATATAAATATAAGACTTTGTCTTCATGTACAGTATATATCCTGTGTATATCAATGTTCTTATTTCATATATTGGTCGATATATCGGTTATTAGCCAATTTATCGGATATCGGCCGATATATCATATATCGGCTTTTTTTAGCCCCCAATATCGGTATTGGCATTGGCCCCAAAAATCCCATATTGGCCGGGCTCTAGACAGAGCATTTGACCAGGATTATGGGCCTTTACTGATAGAAAATAGTAAGAATTAGACTAATGACTAGTAATTCTGGTGCTGACCACTGAGGGATTTGACTTCAACTATTTAGCTGGCTCATCAAATGCATCCCTTGTTCAGATGCAGAATCACATGCAGAGGTTTCCACCTCTCAAAAATAAATATATCACTAAAAATCACATAAAGTAAAAATACACCAGTTTTAAGTTCCAGAATTGGTGTTTCTTAGAGTCTGTCTGTTTAGATCAACTGATGTGGAAGGTACCCTCATACAGAGCCTGGAGTCCTCAATGCATTGGCCACAGGATTGATTCCTGGTTCCGTTGATGTTTGGTGCATGTCTTGGTCATGTTTATTTCCTGTCTCTCTTCAGCTATCCCACTGAATTGAAGCTAATACCCCTTAAGTAATCTTAAAAGGCTAATGCTTTGTGCAATGCAACAATGCTGCAGCTTAAAAAATTAGCGATGCCATCATTCAAATGTTAGGACACAACAGGAAAAATCTGCTACTGACATCTGTTAGTGTCACATTATTTTGTCAACCAGACAGATGTTGCTGATATCCACGTTGAGCTGATGCTTCATTGCATCCCAAGAAAAATAATGGTATGAATGATTCAGGTCCAGGAACTCAAGATGGCCTGAAAAATGTAAAAGGCCTTCAATTCATGGGGCTAAATACCCCAATACATATCAGCTGGAGTCTTCCTCTAGATGCAGCTTACTTTGGTTTTTGCTTCTGCTGCTGGACACCTGAACAGTGAAATCCTTCATATGGTAAACTAACAAAACTTTAGCGACATGACTTAAATAACATAAGAAGCAAATTATCTGCTAGGAATGATTTGATATTTACCTTTGGATACTATTCCATGCAAATCGTAGAGGTTAAACATGATGCCGGTTAGGTTTGAAGGATGAGAGAAAGATATGTGCTGTTCAGTTTCATATTCAGCATTGCAAAAATGATACAAAGTGCAATGATTAAACCGATATTGGCATTATGTTGACCCTTATGGTTCGGACAATTGTGTTTAAACAACATGGCCCTCCTGAGTCCTAAATAATTCCACTAAGCCTGTTTTCACATTTATGGTCATCAAACCAGGGCTGCCATCCTGTAGTTAACATAGATGCAATCTTTGGGAAAGCAGGGCATTTTACCAGAAGTATTGTGATTATTTGTTTCAAAAAAGGGCTGTAAGGACACCACAACTTCAAACTTCAATATGATTTTAATATAAATCAAATGATATTAATACACTTATCCTGCATGCATAAGTGCAGTGCTTTTTCACAGTTTAGACTGCAGTTTTTGATCAATCCTCCTACGCACTTGTCTAATAAAGTAGATGTGTTACTTTTTAGGCACTATAAAGCAGCAAATAGCAAAGGCTGCACTGTTTTTAACAAGATTAAGTCAAACCTAGTATATGGCTGACCACACCTTTCTGAGATGCCTGTTGAATACCTGATAGAATTGTGTGTTTTGGTAGAGCGGTTGGTTTTTGGGATGTGTAATTGTGCTGTCCTAATGTCTGTGGGCTGAGAGTTGAAGGATCCCAAAAGTTTAAAACATAAAGCTCTGTTGGCAGGAAACAGCTGACTTGACAAGCCAGATAGACTGTTTCATATATCCACTGCATGAAGATATTTCACATTCATGTGGGAAGGCTCCCATAGAAAGTGTTTAAGAAGGACAGGACTTTTCAAAAATATCTCAAAAGGTAACTGAAGGAACATTCTGTCTGTCACATTCATGACGGGCCAATCAGGGTGACAAGACAAAAAGACAATGTGCGCATGCGCTACTCTTGAGCTGACAGGCTACTGCTGCCCTAGATTGTTAATGGTAGAGCTTTTTCAGTGAACAAAATTTAGGCCATGGCCAGTCGGGGGAAGAGCAAAAACATCTTCTCTGCCAAGACAAGCTTTCAGTGTGGCTCTATGCTCTTGTTTGAAAAAGAAATGTGGTCCAGCTCTTATTAAACTGACTACAGCTATATCCTACAGCTAAATCCAAGCTAACTGCTACTGCGGCAGCAGCCATCGGATACACCGTCAAAGCCCACCTGTAACAATCGCAAACCCATGCTGAGGCAGAACGGAAGAAGAGCGAAAGCATCTTTTTTGTCACAAGAGCTTTCAGTATGGCTCTCTGCCCTTGTTTTAATAATGACACATTTTCCAGTTCTGACAAAACTGCTGCTGTGGCTACATCCGAGCTAATCACTCAACTAGCAACCACTGTATAAAACCAGTCACAACAACTAACCCTTTCCTCGCAACAATCCCACTCATGCCAAAGCAGGTCGACAGAAGAGTGTAAAAGTCTTTCACATCATGAAAAGGTTCAGTGTTGTTTGAATTTTTTTTAATACAGAAAAGTTGTCTGGTTCTAGTAAAACTGGCACTATGCTAAAGCTACATCCAAGGAAATAACTGCAGCGTAGGCAGCCAATATAGTTGGCTTTGAGTACAACAAAACCACTCAGTCAGTCAGTCACATACAGACCCCAGCGATTAGCCAAAAATGGTATATCAAAAAGTATCAAAATAATTAACAATTTTACAACCATTCTGAGAAAGCAGCCCCTAATACTCATGTGCCCTGATAAAGGAGCTTGGTGTAACAAAAGGAAATAAAGCTTCATAACATATACAGTTAAATCTAATCTGGTTGCTAAATCTGCCCCTTTAGTTCACTGAGTGCAGGGGTTAATATCAATCTAAGGTACTGTCTGTTGACATAAATGTAGCAGATGAGGCAAAGAGTTCATCCTCTGTTCTGTAATTTCACATAAGCCACAGATCATGAGAGAAACACCCTGAACTATATCATGAGCAGGGCCGTCCAGGTCACAGTGATTTAGCTCAGGGTATTATGATATGGGGCACACCTATCTGCTGACACTGTGAAACACTTCTTGTGCTGTGTAGCTTAGTCCTGCTAGAGCCTCTGCTGATTCCACTCACCCGTTCTTATCACTAATGATGGTAACTAAGGAGCTGTAGCTTATGCCAAAGACAGTTCAATAAGCGCCATAGTGTTTATAGTATTTAATACGCATTAAGCTGCAGCGTATAGGCTCTGTCTGATCCTCCCTGGAAGATGCAGAGGGACATTTTGAAGGCCAACAAGCTGCTCCGTTCAGGAGAGAGGACATCAAAAACCTGCTCTACAAGCTAGGGCTGGGCAACAAGGACCAAAAGATTTATCTCAATATTTCTTAGCAGACACACAACATGCATCTCCCATTTTTCTTAAACATAAAACAACATTTTCATACATTCAAATTGAGAAAGAGAGAGAGGACACTGACTTAACTGCACAAAATGCTTGCAAAAGTGGCTGGATTTTTACAAAACATTGGCATCCTAATTGAACAAACATGTTAACATTTGTAAAAGTAGCTACACTGAACCAAAATCATGGCAACATTTCCATTTATTGAGATACAGGTAGCTAAAATTAAAGTATTTTCAACCAAAGAGAGTGAGAGCACTGACTTAATTGTACAATTACATTGGCAACATTTGGAATGTGTGTTGACTGTAAGAAAAAAACAATCCCAACGTTTCCATTTGTGAAGAGGGAGGTGTAGTAAATACAGAAATGTATAATCTACAGTTATACTTTTAACCAAATGGGGGGGAAAGAAAGGAAGCATTTTCTAGATTGCAAATGTGTGTTGGCAACATTTTAAAATGTTGTAGATTCACACAAAAACAACAGCAACATTTCCAAGTATTGAGGGTGAGGTATCATAAAACAGACTTTATATTCTTTAGCCACATCTTTTTTTACATTTTTAGCCAAGAGAGATAAAGCACTTCCTAAGTTGCAAAAAAATGTTGGCAATATTTGGAAAATTGGGTTAATGTGCAAAATGATTGAAAGATTTCCATATATTGAGGAGGGGGTATCAAAAGACAGAACTTAATCATCTTCAGTCCTATTTTTAAGCAACAGAGAGAAGAAGCCCTTTCTTGTTTCAGTTTTTTAAAGGGCAAGATTGAACAATGCATTCAGCAGACTATTTTACTGCCCATGGGGTCGGGGGGGGGGGGGGTTGTTTTGGTAATTTAGTCACAGACAGGTTTCTGTTTTAATAATAAAAATAATTAAAAAAAATCAGAGGGCCCCTGATTGCCTATCAGTTAGCAACATAATATGGACTTTGTGATACATGTTTTATTTGAATGGTAAACTTTTTTAATACCAAACATTTTATTCCCTTTCATTACTCTGATAAGGCACTGATATGTACTTTTTCTGCAAGTTTCATTACCATGATGAAATCTTTTGGCCCCTGTTTTCTCTTTTTTCGATTTTTTTTCTTGAACTCATTTACACGTCATTTCTGCTTGATTGCAGCCCTTCATACTTTTCATAGAGGCCTAATATTGTGGCATATACTTTATTTGTAATTTTGCAGTACATATTCTAATGAGATTAAATCTGTGGTATATGATGTTACAATGATGAATTTGTATTATTTGTGATTTATTGCAATCTTGATTTTGATAAATGAGGTCATAGGACAAAGTTTTATTTCAAAGGACAATAACTGTCAGAGGGGGGGATAATATAAAGAGGACAGCTTATACTTTATTTGTAAATTTAATGTGAGACGGCGGACTACAATCATTCAGACAGAGACAGTTGTGGTTCTGGGCCTGGCTCTGGCACCGTTCTGGACCCTCAGAAAGTTGGTGCTTTCCAACCGGACACTAACACCAGTTTGAGCGGAACCAAAGTGGGAGGATGTAACTCTGCTTTACTCACGGAGAAGTAAACATAATACCAAAAAATGGTGGATCACACTGATTATCTTCAAGCTCGGCAGTTCAGCATATAACTTGCTCTTCTTAGTTCTACTCTCCAGCTTCACCTGGAATTCTGTGGATGCACAGATCCCAGCCAAACTTTTTTCTCCTCAACAGACCACTTTCTCTCCATTTTTCACTCATCTTTACAACCTAGAATTTGATATGCCCACTGATGATGTCACAGTTCGTGAGGAAAAACCTTTTTTTTTTTTTTGGTTCCAGCCCGAGAACTAACTCTCCAGGTTGCGAACCAAATTTTCTTCTGTTTGAACGTGACGGCAGGTTCAGAACGAGGTTTCGGGAACTGAGACGGATACAAAGCCCTGATGGTCTGAAAGGCCTGTCCGTGTATCAATGGAAGCACAAAGCAACGCGACTTTTCCCTCTTTGTTTATCTGTAGAGCCTGTACCAGACTGCACTTAAACTACTTTGGTCATAGGCAGAGTATTTTTTATCCATAAACACTCTTGTAAGACAATTGTATATGGATAAAGAATGCAAGCATAGTTGGCATAATAGGGCAAAAGGCCTGCCCTAGTGTAGTCTCCGTTTGTAATATGACCACAAAGCTGAGAGAGGAGTGAATATCCTCTGTATCTCAGCTACTAGCTGTTAGCAGCTGCTGCTACTGCTAGCTTGTTGAGGAAGTGCTGCGGGACAGAAACTGCTACTATGTAGATGGACGTTTTGACGTTCTATGAATCTGTTTAATAATCAAGCAATTTAAAGAATGTTTCTTATTAACTACAGGCTTTACGGTTAATTTATCACAATTAATTGCAATTAATTACATATATGGATCGTATGAGCAGGAATGCAGTACAGGTAGATTTACTCTATAATCCTTTATGTAATTGGTTGTGTTTTTAAATTTTTATTTGTAGCCAATACTCTTGTCTCAACATTATCAAGAGTGAATTCACAAATTCCTGTTGCTGATCTGTTACTGCACTGACATCCTCCTTATCCTCCCCACAGACACTGACTGCTGTACTGTGGGTCTCCCTCAGCACTCAGTCTGATTGATATATCTGCCTCCTGTTTTTGTCTTTCTGTCTCTTCATTGGTGTTTTTTTAATTCTCAAAGCTACATTGTTAACCCTTATGAATATTTTTTTTTTTTACATTAAATAACATCTGAACACACAGGAAGTTTCTTGTTGTGATGCCAGTGAGAGAACGTGCTTTTGGCATCAGACATTTTTACAAGGTTTTAAAATAGTGACCCAGGAGTAAACTTTTAATTGGGGGAATCTGAACTTCATCAGAGGAATTCAGAGGTTTTTGGCATAGTATGTCTCTGCATGGGGGTGACTGCTTGTCCATGTGTGTCTATGTGTGTGCGCTGGAGAAGCACTCACAAACGCAGGCAGGGGGGGGGGGCTATAGGCTTTCTTATAAATCAACCCTTGATGTTTCAACAGCACTAATAGATTTTCATTGATAAACATTGCTGGTTTGTTACACCCCTACTGAGCATTAGACCTGTTCTTTATGTATTTTTTTAATTGACTCCTTCAACAATATCCTAACCAAAGGCCAGATGAAGTCAGAGAAAATGTGTATTTTAATGCAACCTTATCCATATCAATATAAACCTCATACCTTAGCCATTATCTTGTTTGAGAATACACAAGTATACCCTATAAATGAGGTTTAATACCCAACCCTACTTATTGTATTAGACCTTATTAAGCTGCAGTGTATACTGCAGGCTTGCTCTGATCCTCTCTGGAAGATGCAAAGGAACATTTAGCTGGCCAACATGCTGCTCTCTTCAACAGAGAGAGGACATTTTGATAAAACCTGCACTACAAGCCTCACTCCTTTTCCATTACTCACTGGAAACTGCACATTTTCCTATTTCCCCCACTACAATGAGCCACTCACTCCACTGCAGCCTTGAAAAACATTGACCACTTGTTCCTCTTGGCCATGCAAATCACCACAGAAGTGCAGTTTGCCAGCATGAAATGGTAATAAATGTAAATGCAGCTACTCACTCTACTGTTGAGCTTCTCTATCATTTGTTTTTATAATTTATTTCTAACACCTGACTGAAGCGACAGTTAGCACTGTCACAAGGCTTGCGGCCAATGAAAAGCAGGTAGCTTATCATCTCTACTGAGCCAATGCAAGCAGCGAAGATAAACTGCAGTGAGCAGATACCAGACTAATGGGTTACATACGTGGTATTCAGAGGTCAAGCCAATGACTTTCACTCCAGACACTCCGGTCCCGCTGACTCTCATTCAATTAAGCAGACTGACCAAGATAATGCCCCCACCAGCTGGCCTTAGTGAGCGTCAGTAATCCATAAAGTCCAGTACTGTGGTGCTTTTCTTCACATCTCTGCCTGGCTTTATCAGGACACCCAGTCTGTCCAGTGTTTGTGCTGAGGACACTGAGGGGGCACGTGCTGCTTTCAGGAACTAAAGATTAACACGCTCATCAGGTTTTACTTTGACAGAGCTCCTGTAAAGCTGAAAACAAAGATGATGAGGATAAATAATTTTTCAGATTCTTTGCAAATGTTTCATTTAACAATACTCTATCAAGTAAACCAGTCGTGGATAGCACTGTTTATTTCTCTAGTTCTTTGTTGCAAGATTCACACAACACCAACATTTTCCCTCATGTTTGTCCTCAAATATGGATCCGTTTGTCAAGCAGGCCACTTCTCTGTTCAAAACAAATCCTCTTCTCTGAGTAAGTGTATACCAGTTTTCCAGCTTTTCATCAATGTGACCCAACAAATAAAACATCTGCTAGTTACATTATTTTCCACATTATTTGTTGTTTGGCTGAGGTCTCTTTACAGGGCTGATATCAGCCTATGTTAAACCATTACATTGAAGTGTTCAGAGTAATTTATTTCTTTTAAGTCAGAAACAAATTGTAGCTCAAAAAGTCTTTGATTCAAGTCCTATTTCTCTGATATTTATTTTCTGTACCTCTACATCCCAAAATTGTAAAACAAAATGTTAAATGTGTAATTTATCTCCTTGACATGCAGCAAAGTACAGGTATAAAGTAGTGCTGTTAAACAATTAAAAAATTAATCAAGTTAATCACTTCACTATGCTGTGACTTATCATGATTAATCAGCATTTCTTTAGTTTTAGTAATTTTTTAGATTTTTAAACGTTCTTATTATCGAGTGTTTATTTTCATTATTTTAACTTTATGTACAGGACTTTGTAAGCGCTTTTTACTAAAAAATATATATTTTTATTGTTATTATTATCTATAAAGTAACATTTAAAATATTACCATTTACTTGCATTTTTGTTTGAAATAAATTAGTACATGTATGGTGTTAAAATAAAGAAATGTTAAACAAACTAGTTTTTAAACTTATTTGTAGTTTGTAAATCAGAGTGTCTTAATTCACTGAGCAATAATATTTATAAACTGCAGTAGAGCCCAGCAGACAAACACATCAGGTAGAAGATAACTTGTGCTGTAAAGTGAATGATCAGGTGTGCTGTTAGCCCGAGGTAGCTGAAGTTGCTGACTGATGTCCAGTGGTCTCTTGTCAGTGTAATAAATGTAGCTCGGGCCAGCTGCTCCACTTTAGTTGCCTTTTTTAGCTGTCATACTGTTCACGGATTCTTGTGGCAGTAGTTCTCGTAGGTGTTCTGTGGTACGGGTCATCAGAGGCGACCCAGATGATGTTTTGAAGCCCCTGGTTGTCAACGATGTTGATGGTCTGCAGTCTCTGGTGACCCATTAGCGATCACATTAGTTAGCTTAGATGTTGTTGTTTTGGGGACAACTCCAGGTCTGCTGGACTGCGCCGGTGTAGCGTGACCCTGTGTTGTTGTTAGCGTCTTTGATGACATTAGCAACATAAGCTATCATGGCTTGATCCTGTGTTGTTGTTAGCGTCTTTGCTAACATTAGCAACATTACTTATCATGGCTTGAACCAGTATTGTTGTTAGTGTCTTTGCTAACATTAGCAACATAAGCTGTCATTGCTTGACCCCGTGTTGTTGTTAGCGTCTTTGCAATTATTAGCAACATAAGCTATCATGACTTGATCGGGTGTTTTTGTTAGCGTCTTTGCTAATATTAGCAACATTAGCTATCATGGCTTCATCTGTTGTTGTTAGCGTCCTTGCTATTATTAGCAACATTAGCTATCATGGCTTGATCCTGTGTTGTTGTTAGCGTCTTTGCTAACATTAGCAACATCGATGTGAGGACAGTTCATCACTGCAGTATGTACACACAGCTTTTGTTTCATCCAGACTTCCATTAGGCAGCTTTTTAAATCTGAATTTGCCATGAAGCAGACCTGGGTCTGTCTCCTCACTCATCACTGCTGGTCGCGGCTGACCCGCCTGTAACCTTTTCACCCTAGGGATGTAAATGTCCGTGCAGGAGGACTACGGGAGGAAGTTGTGGTCAAACTTAGTCATATGATTAAATTGCGTTTTTTTTTTTTTTCAACACGTTAAGCTTCCCGGATTAATTACAAGTGTTAATGCATTAACAGGCCTAGTAAAAGTGTAATTTCAAAAGGAAAAAGTACCTTAAAATTGTGTTTTCAAACTGTAAAGAACAACTCTTCAGCAAATTAACACAGCTACAAGAGGGATATTTATTTAATTAACAATTAGTATGTTTAGATTGTTAGATATTATAAAATTGGACTGTAACTGATGATTTCTGCCTACTACTGTATTCAGTGTAGGGCTATTACCAAATTGTCCTTTTTTTTAAAATTATAAAATAAGGAATATTTAATCTGCATTTTCACTCATTGGCTCTGCACAATAAAGTATTGCTCACTTTTTTTGCTCAAATGAGGTGGTTATGGCAAGCTTGAGTGGCTCAAGGTAAAGCCGGGACCACACTGCTGTCTCTATAAGTGAATCAGTCCCACATGTGGGACTGATTCACTTATGATGCACAACCATCATGCACACTTTCAGCTGTGAGCCACACACCCCAGTGCATACCTGCAGCTGTAATATAAACATCAGTGGAACGTCCATGTCTTCAACAGACCGTATATGTGGCCCCAGTGTTAACAAGCACTGGGACAAGCTGCTGCTGATAGCAAGAATACACTCATTTAAGATCCACCTTCCATAACTGAGGATCTGCCATAAGTGTTATGGCTGTGTAGCACTTAATGTTTTAACTTGCAGAAGACACACAGACGGTACATGTACAGTGCTTGGTTCTGTGACTGCTGATAGTGATATCAGACAGAACTTTGATTTATTT